>NW_026848163.1:181856-232914 GCF_030411735.1 Phialemonium atrogriseum | reverse complement strand
GGCCGGGCGCCCGGCCGCCGGGCGGGGCCCCCCCCCCCCCGCGCGCCGCCCGCCCCCCCCCCCCCCCCCCCCCCCCCCCCCCCCCCCCCCCCCCCCCCCCCCCCCCCCCCCCCCCCCGGGGCGGAAGCCCTCACTGGTGCATTGCTGGGTTGGAAGAAGAAAGTCGATATCGAGCGGATGCTTATTCCATCGAGCAAACGGATTGCCTAGGGAAGGTACGCGTAGATAGAGAAGATGGGTGTTTGCAGTGCGGCTGATGCATTTGGACCTCTTACGTCTAGCAGGCAGGCTGGGCGAGAGGTCCTGACTGAGCTTTGGTAATCCGCCCGACCAGTAATATACCTACTCCTCCTACTCCTCCTACATTTACCCTGGACAACAGCAACAAACAAACAGCCTGGAAAACAGAGATTGCCACTGCATCTTAACTCGTATCTATCCACCCCTGCAGCATCTACAGAGTAATATTCTTTTGAAGCTTTGTTTCGGTCTTTCCATGCCTTTTTTGCTGTGTTTCGGAGTTTCAGGACACCACGTACGCAGCCATCTTGTCAGTTGTCAGCTGTCAGTTTCGGCCTCCGGTGTAAGTCGGGAAAATGATCAATAATAGGCATGTACTTTTAACCACCTATGGATTTACTGGTACACACTGTCGCAGTTGCCCGAACTTGTCACTTGATGGTCGTCTTTGATCCAGATCCACGGCCTTGTGTTGAATCCCCGGATCCCAACCGAGTGGCTGGTCCCTTGATTTGATCGTTTCATCATCCCCGCTCCCTTGTTTCCTCTCTTGCCCCCTCCCTTCTCCCCTCTCTGTTCTGCGCTACTCTGTATGGAATACATGTAAACGCCTACGAGGTATCGCTTGATCGCAGAAACTAGATGCAAATTGGCAGGGAAACCCAGTAAAACTACCTGACCTAACCTACCTACCTACCGCTTTTACCTCAGGAGGAAGGTACCTACCGTGGATGTACTCCGTGATATTACCGGGTAGCTCCGAATGACATTTTAAATCCTGCCCAAGGTGCCACAATCAACGTCATAAGTGACCACCCGCTCTGTCCCGACCCATGTTGACCCGCGGCGGGACAGGTATTCGCGCCCCAAACCCCCGCCCTGTCCCCACCATACATCGTCCATTGCGCAGCCTTCAACATACTTCTGGATACTTATAATACCTTGAATACTTTGGATACTTTGCCTCTATGTAGTTGAACGGGTCCCACATCCTTGCGTTCTGACCTCATCCGTTTGTCTTGCGTCTTCCAGCTTTTCGCAATGGCTTCTTCTTCATAGCTGCATTGCCAGCCAATCCCCGCTGTGCAGCCAGTACAAAGCCGACCGCATATCCCAAGCAACAAGGCCCCTCCAACCGCCGCTGGATTCGCGCGGGGCTTCCCATCCAAGGTACAGTTCTTCGAATCGTTTGTGATGCTTTGTTCGTCAAACAAACCACCTAGCAGCTGGGCTACAGAGAAGCTGGAACACCTTTGCCCCAACTGCCCCCTTTCCGACAATAACTCCACGACCACGACCTACAGTCCACTTTCCCAATGGCCGCGACAGTCGCCTCTTCGAGTCCCCTCCCCCCGGGAGGCGGCCTTCACCCAACTCAAGCGCAGGGACTCATGGCCGCGCCTCAGGCGGCAAACGGAAATGGGAGTCCTTCGCCGTTACCATCAAGACGCTTGACACTCGCCGACTTCCAGAAGGTGCGAACGCTAGGGACCGGCACCTTCGCCCGGGTCACTCTTGTGAGGCCGGCCTATGGAAATGATGCCGATCGCAATACGGTGTACGCCTTGAAGATATTACGGAAGACGGAGGGTTTGTACCGCCAGCCTCGGTCCGCTCAATACCTGGGGGATTGTTTGGCTAATATAAAGCGGTTCTGGGTTGCAGTTATCAAGCTGCGCCAGATAGATCACGTACGGCACGAACGCCGAATCCTCAGCGAAGTCTCAGGACACCCATTTATCACAAACCTTCAAGCCTCCTTTTCCGATCGAGAGTTTCTATATCTGCTTGTAAGTCCAGCCGCGCGCACTCGTCGTGACGAGCCAGAAAAGGGGGGCGCACAGATGATGAGTTGACTCGGTCATCTCCACTTAGCTCGATTATGTCCCTGGAGGAGAGCTCTTCAGCTACCTCCGGAGATTCCGCCGTTTTGAGGAGGACATGGCGTGCTTCTACGCCGCCGAGATCGTCCTCGTGCTCGAATACCTCCACGAGCAGCAAGGAGGCGTCGCATACCGTGACCTGAAGCCCGAGAACCTTCTGCTCGACGAAGACGGCCATATCAAGTTGGTGGATTTTGGCTTCGCCAAGCGATTGGGGAACAACGACGACGACCGGCCCGTGGAGACGTATACCCTCTGCGGCACACCCGAGTACCTCGCCCCTGAAGTCATCCGTAACAAGGGTCACACCACGTCGGTCGATTGGTGGGCCCTGGGCATTCTGATCTACGAGTTCTTGACGGGTTATCCGCCGTTCTGGCATCAGAATCCCATTGAGATATACAAGCAGTATGTTCTCCCAACCCCCCCCCCCCCCCCCTCTCTCTCCTCACCTCCGCCTACTGACATGATCCCCACCCAGGATCGTCGAAAAGCCGGTTGTATTCCCGGATCAGCCCCAGATCAGCGACGAGGCGAAGGACATCATCCGGCAGTTCTGCACCGTCGACCGGTCGCGGCGGCTGGGCAACATCAGCGGGGGCGCCGCCAGGGTGAAGGAGCACCCCTTCTTCCACGGCATCAACTGGGACGACGTCGTGCACCGCCGCCAGCGCGGCCCCATCATCCCCCCGGTCCGCTACCCGGGTGACGCCCAGTGCTTCGACATCTACCCGGAGGAGGACCCGAACCGCGACGCCTATACGGACGAGATGGCGGCCAAATACGATGACTACTTCAAGGACTTTTAAGGGGAAGCCGGCCGAGACCGGAGGGTTGTGACTGGAAGGAAAGCCAACGAGACAGGAACAAAGATAATGATGTAAAGAAAGAGATAATATGGGCGGATGACATGGGTTACGCAGACGAGCACCGGTGGCTCGCTACACTCTTGCTTGATACCTATGTTGGCTTCCGGATCGCACCCGCAACCTCCCCTTCATCCCACAATCCTTATTCTGACTCCCAAGGGTGTTGGGCGGTTGAGGATCTGCCTGTGCGCGTACCAGGAATTCGATGGGGAAAGGAGGCAGTGCAATCTGTTATACTCACCACAGGCCATCCAAGATGGCGAAATGGAAGGGAGGGAGGCTTGAGGGCGGGGGAATGTCCGGAGTTTAGGGGGGGGAACTCGGACGTCCTTTCATTTTCTTTTTTTCTTTTCTCGTTTTGGCTTTACGACAGTCTTCTTGACAGTCTTATGGAACTCGCATATCTGGCAGGTCCGGCGTTTCATCGAGGGGTAGGCACCGTCATGTTTGGGGAGGGTAACGCGATAGTCACGCGATCTCGACAACATATTGTTGAATCCGGGTTGGGACACGATTTCATCGGGGGATTTCCTGGGTGTTTGTCTATGAAAAGGGGGAACTGGGTAGGTAGGTAGGTAGGTAGGTATATTATTAGCATCCTTATTGATATTGGACATCGATCGAGAGGTCTCAGGTCCGTGTAGCAATCACAAAAGTTCAACCATCCAAAGCTAGCATACTGCAATGTTTCTGACGGCACAAACGCCACATGATGAGTGGTATTCTCGACCAACAACCCAGGTATACCCAGATAAGGAAAAAAGGGAAAAAAAAGGGGGGGGGAAGTCCACAACCATACACGCAACGCTGGGGTATCAGGAACAAAACCCACAGGATACAACCAACACGCCTATCTCTGCCAAGAAATGTTCGCCAAGAAGCTTCTAATGGCATCTCTCTCTCTCTCTCTCTCTCTCTCTCTCTCTCTCTCTCTCTCTCTCTCTCTCTCTCTCTCTCTCACACACACACACACACACACAAACTCTGGTGGGAAGGAGGCCAGGGCCCCCACCGTCTACTCTAAACCGACGTGAAAAGAAACGGCCATAAACCCAGCCCTCCACTTCTCTCACCACAGCCGCCAAGCCCACCAGCCGCCCACGCCGACCGCCACCGCGGTGGCCATGAGCACAGCGCCCTCGCGGGTACTCCAGAGGAACATGGACCACCCGACGACGATCTCGCGCCTGCGCGCCGCCGCGCGCCGCTCCCACGCGTGCACGTCGATGGGGACGGGGAGCACGGCCCGCGGGTCCGCGAGGTCCTCTTCGAACAGCAGCGTCTCCCCGTCTGCCCCCTCCTCTTCCTCCTCCCCTGCGCCGGCGACGACGACCCTCGGCGGCGCCATGTCCGCCGGGCCCAGGACGGGGACCTGCACGCGCAGGAACACGGGCCGGTGGTCGCTGGTGGCGACGACGGGCATGAGGTCGTACGCCTGGACTACGACTCCTCCACCTCCTCCTCCCTTGCCTGCCTGCTCCTGCTCCCGCCGCCGCCTCGCCCACGGCGGCACGTCCAGGTACAAGACGCGATCGCACCAGCTAGGCCAGCGATGCGGCGCCCACTTCCAAGGGACCTCGCCCCGCGTCCTCGCGGCCACCTCGTTGACCGCGCCATCCGCGTCGCCCAGCACGTCGTACTTGTAGCTCGGCCCGAACGAGATGTCCGCCTCGGCGAGGCCGTGGAGCGTCCTCCCCGCCACCCTCTCGCGCGTGAGCTGGTCGCGCCCCAGGAAGGTGGACCAGTGGTCCGGGCTGTCCGGCTCGAAGGACGGGAACGCGCTCAGCGCCGGCGGCGTCTTCGCGCCGATGCGGTAGTTCAGGTCCCCCGCCACGAACAGGTGCGACGTCGGCTTGAACACCGACATCTCGTGCAGCGTCACGTGGTGTTCCGCCGTCAGGTCCGGGTGCTCCGGGTGGAACGGCGCGCCGCCGCCGCCACTCTCGCTGCTGCTGCCGCGGCTTAGAAGCGGCCGGGCGTCGTCGTCGTCGTTGTCGCCATCCTCTTCCTCGGCACCCGCCTCTTCGGCCGCCGAGTCGGGGCGGTCGGCGTCGGGGAGTGTGGCGTTGGCGGGGAACACGCCCGGGATGGCCGTCTTTGGGTTCTCAAAGGTCAGGCCCGAGACGATGGTGCGCCAGTTGGCGTTCCGCTTCTTCAGGTTCCACTCCATGGCCGCCAGGTGCGTGGCCACAAAGGTGAGTTCCGTGGTCGCAAACTCATCGCCGCCGTCGTCGTCGCCGCCCGCCGACTTCCCGTCGCTCCACGTAACCCTGAGCCCGACGGCGCCCTTGTTCCCCATATCCGCAGTCCCGAAACCGCACTCGGCCTCCTCGATGTGGTGCACGGCCGCCGGCGTCCTCGCGAACAGCATTATAGCCGTCATGCCCACGTTCTTCGTTCTGACTAGTGTATACGGGGCAGGGGTAGGCGCCGGCCCCCTCCCCCAGCCGCCAGCCGCCGTCTGTGGTGTTGACAAGCCCTCATCGTCGCCGCCGCCGCCCTGTGCGCCCGACCCGGCGAGGATCTCAGTGGCAGCGAGGTTTAGCGCCTCCTCGTATCGCGAGTAGTACGGCCCGAGGAAATAGGAGCCGATGAAGGAGTAGGAGAGCGGGGCTACCTCCTGGAGCGAGCTATATTGAAGGGGCGAGAACGTGAGCTAATTTCTGATTTTGCTCGGGTCGTTCGCCATAACAGGATTGATTGATTGATTGGGTCCCTCCGCTCGCCGTCTTTCGTTGCGTCACGGGCACACCCAACGAGGTCACGCGCTCCCAAAAAAGGGGGGGGTGAGGGGGGGAAGTTGTAAAGATGGAGGGGAGCCGAGACTTACAAGACCACCAAATCTGGTAGGCCAGTAGCATTTTGGGACAGTGCGGCCTGGAGATGGGATGCGAAGACTGCGACGTTGATGAGGTTCTTGGCGCAATTGAAGGTGAAGATGAAGAGGTCGAGGGTTGAGGGCGACATTGTCCCGGTGCAGGCGGCCAGGGATCGCCGAGGATCTGTCACTGTCCACGAAGATGAATACCACGATGGGTCCCCCGAATTAGGGAATGTTGGGCGCCAAACACACCTTGGTCCATGTTGGATCTGCACGTTCCGGGAGCTGGGTTTACCCGCTGCGACTAAACCTTGGGCTGAACGCAGGGGGCTGTGCAGGTCTCGACCTGAGCCCTCTGATTGGACGAGAAGCGCCTACTGGGGCAGCTATTGTCGAGCTGCGATGATGGATTGGATGAACGAAAGGATGAGGGAAAAAAGCTTCCGGCCCAGACGACGTAGATAAAACTGTCCTCTTGCTAGCTACTTATACGAGCCCGTCTCGTTAGGTTATCGACCTACTTAACTTATCTTATACGTAACCATCCACGCATGTGATGTCTGTACAGCCTCGTGACAGGGGAGGGTCAGGAGAGTTTCCTGGGTCCGCTTAGATTCGAAGGATGGCTGAGCAGCCCTGCTGTCTACTTTCTACCTAGTAGCGGCAGGGGCAGATAGGCAGACAGCGCACAGGATCACGGCTGGAGACCACGTTGGGAGACAGACCTTAGAGAAAAAACGAAAACTAAAATATGAAAACTACCTCGCCTATCTGTATTGGTTCCTTGTCCATCAGCTTGCCATCGGTGTGAGCCACTTCGCCATGATCCGCCGTTCCCCGGTGACTCTGACCACATAGCCGCAGAAGCCATCGGCTTCTTGAGAGCCAGGCAGCAGCGCGTAATGGGTCGTTATCATGGACCAAGACCGGGACGAGAGGTGAGGCCTAGGACTGTCCTTCCAAAGTAAACCGTTCCGACGAGGCATCTAGTTCCTCTCCGCACGGCCACCACAATCCTCCTTGACCGTCCCCCTCTCATCTCTGCCGCACACTGTCCTTCTGCAGGTACATCATGCAAGAGGTGGCTTGTCCCAGCGACGGTGGACCGGGTGCCAAACTTCCATCTTCCAGGCCCCCAGATCTGATGATGAGCCTCGAGATTTGAATGGCCCGTTGGTGGTCCCAAGACGAAGGCCGAGCACCTGGCTTCCTCATCCCCACACACAGGCTCGCTAACATCCCCAATTAATTGCCTCCCCACAAGCGAGCCCCGACGTTCAGAATACCAATGCGAGATACCAAGACGAAAGAAATAATTATGCACCCAGTAGAAGAAATGCAACCCGTCGAGAACGGCCCGTGACATCCCGGGCCCCAGGAGAGTCCATGCATCGCAACGACCCGGCTTGCCCTGATCCGATCGATCTGGGTACGACCAGAGCAAGCAACTTCGGGGAAACCAGGGTCAAAAGGCTTCGTCGGCAGCAGGGGGATCAGGTGCCTCTCTCCATCAAAACACCTTCTCCCGATCACGGCACTTCAGCAAGTTGAAGTACCGGGCGTGCCGTTCGAACGATTCCCGAACCGCAGAATGGGGCAGGCGGCTTGCCCCGGGTTCTAAAATCGTCCGAGCCATGTGGTGTAAGGTCATTAAGCCGAAGAGAGTCGAAGAACGAAAAAGAAAAGCAGTCCTCAAATACTGAGCGGGGAGCCGTAACAGCTGTCGATAGTCCGGGCTTGGGCAATCGTGTCATCAGCCCAGGCGGCAAAGGCTTGGTGAGAGAGAAATAATCACGATGTTGCCCATACGACGGGGGCGGACCCCCAAATCCACCCAGAACTGTGCTGTTTCCGCGAGCGGTCCAAGGTCCAGAAAGCCTTGCGTGTATCATTTTGGTCGGTACGAGCCTGAAGCATATCCCGAGCCAGCGCCTTGACCTTTAGAAGCCGAGCGCAGCCTGTTATCGCAAACTGATGTGTCAGCAAACGTGTCAGCATTTTCCTCCGGCAGCGTTATTGAGCACACCAAACTCGAAGGAAATATGATTCCTTACAAGGAATGCTTGGGCTGGGCTTTCATGTCACTCACATCCTGTCGCTTCCACCGACGGCACGGTTGGTCTCCGGGGTGTCGACTCCAGTACCGGAAATGAGCTTGTTGCGGGCTCGGTTGGTCGTGATACCCTGGGTCTTGCTGGGGCCGGCCTGGGTGGTGGGCTGGCCGGTGGCAGCATCCGTGCGCTGGTGGCCCTTATCCTCCGTGGTCTGGGCAGCCTGGGCAATAGCCTGGGCGTTCTTCTGGTACTTGTAGACGGTCCAGTCGAAGACATAGTCGTACTGGAAGCCCTCCCGAACGAACAAGTCACGGAAAATCTTGCGGAGGTAGCTGTAGTCGGGCTTGTCATCGAATCGGAGGGACCGGGTGTAGTTCAGGTAGATGGCAAACTCGTTGGGGAAGCCACGGCAAAGCACCTCGGTCGGGGTGGTCATCTTCTTCTCCATAATTCGGTCGTACTTCTGCTTCTTAGTAGCAGCCTTCAGGCCCTGCCAGGGTAGAGAGCCACGGCAGAAGTAGAGCATGACGTAGCCCAGAGACTCCATATCGTCGCGGCGAGATTGCTCTGCCATTGTCATCAGTCATCAAGTTCGGGGACAAGGGGTTGAATAATACGTACCGACACCGAGATGGGTGTTGATAGAAGCATACCGGGCAGTGCCGGTAAGGTTCTTATTCTCTCTGTACGGGATGTGGAAATGGGTCTTGGGGTCACGGTATTTCTTCGCCAAACCGAAGTCGATAACATTGACCTGATTGCCCCGCTTGCCAATTCCCATCAAGAAGTTGTCCGGCTTGATATCACGGTGGATGAACGACTTGGCGTGGATGTACTCGATGCGGGAAATGAGCTGATCGGCCAGAAGGAGAACAGTCTTGAGCGAGAACTTTCGGTTGCAGAAGTTGAAGAGGTCCTCCAAGCTGGGGCCCAGAAGATCGAGGACCATGGCGTTGTAGTCACATTCGGTGCCAAACCAGCGGACGAACGGGATGCCAACTCCACCGGCCAGGGACTTGTAGACGCGAGCCTCATACTCAAGCTGGGGATGCTTGGCCTTGACGCTCTCCAGCTTGATGGCAATCTCCTCACCAGAGATGATGTTGGTCCCGAGGTAGATGTCACCGAAGGAGCCGGAGCCGATCTTCCGGCCAATACGGTATTTATTACCGACGCGGAGGTCCTAGGAGCCAGAAAGTCAGCAAACTAATTGAAAAGCTTAACCGTGTCGACATATCATTCGGGCGGTCCCTAATAGGAGCACCCAGTCGTGACGAATGGACGATGTCATGGACCCAAATGATTGATTTGTGTGAAAGAAAGAAGTTGACATACCATGGTCGTCATGGCTGCGGTGATATCTCGACACCGGCCGAGGAAGACTCAGCGGGAAAGATGGATCGAGGGGAGGAGTCGGTTGTCGACTTGGTTGATACTAGTCTAGATAGAGCAAATAAATAGGTCAGTGTCGGCTGAGATAAGGTACGAGTTGGTAGGTAAATTGATTGAGCGGTGAGTTTGGTTTGTTTGACAAGCCAAGAAGTTGACGTGAATGAAGGCGGGAAGCTTGCGTGGTAAATGAGGTGAGGCGAAACGAGGCAGGGCGGCCCTTCAAAAGCGAGCCTGAGGGGGCAGGGGAGAGTGGAGTCACTTTCACCGATGGATGTTGAAATCAAGGCTGTGAAGCTGATGCCAACAGTCGGGAAGATGGCGATAAAATTGATGCAGATAAATGGGGAAGATTTTACCTTGCTGAGAAATATCGCTCCGAGTCACTTCGGAACGATACACGGTCGAGGCGTGGGAATTGAATATCGAGGCCTCGGACGTCTCGACGGGGGCTGCAAGTTTGATCGTGGGCGGTCTGTCGATGGGTGGGGGATGATGAATCGGTTGAGTTGGGAAGTGGTTGGATTTAACCCGGCCCTAGAATGGCAGGGAGTGGATTTTGTGGGAAAAGGCGGAGAAGGGAGAAGGCAAAAAGAGAGAAGCGAAAAAATATCCCTCAAATACGATTTCTTGAACCCAAATTGTCCCTTTTATGCGAAGTTGAGGGCGAGTGGGTTTGATGATAGAGTAGAATCAAGGCAAAGGGCGTAGGAGAGGGGGAGGGTGTTAGAAAAGGGCGAGACTGGGAGAGAGTGAAATGTCCAGGTGGTCCAGGTGGTCCAGGTAGGTGCCCTGCCGCAGGGATGGAAGGTGCCAAGGCCTCCAAGAATGAGCAAAAGGTACTAAGCTTTCTAGTACCTAGGCTGCGAAATTTGGGCCTGGGTGAACTTTGAAACAAGGTACTCGGGAGTGGCCACCGCATGCATAAATGCACGGTGTGAAAAGAAAAACGAGAGGGAAATGGCGAACTATGCGGGCAGCCAGTAGAAGAGGCAACTGGGCTGGGGCACTGGGCAGCTGGGCTATCTCCGGTGGCCAGTTGGCCGGGATTTGGCGGCTTGGTTGCGCGTTAGTCAGGCAGAAACGGGGCAGGTTCGCGACCCAAGGCTGCCGCCGCGTTCATCCAAGAGACGGGCGACTCGCATAATCAAAGACCAGACAGAGCCTCGAACGCTATCCCTCCATACGTCCCAACTTTGCCACAGTCGCTCTTCGGGCACAGATTGACGTTCACAGATTGACATGATACGTTCAGCGACAGGCAAACCCAATGCGTGCCAGCAACCGGTTCTAGATCCCGACAACTTGGGACGGGCCTATCACATATTTTCGAGAAGCGGCTTTGGAGGATTTGGCGCTTAAACATGAAGAATCCAGTCCCACTTCCGTATGTGCAAAGAGGCAGGCACCTAATAATAGCAGGGCGTCTTACGAAGGGATGATTCCCGACAAAGCAGGAAATTGATTGGGCAGAGGATCAATGCAAACTTTAAGGACAGCAACAATAGCACAATAGCACAATAGCCTACGTACGGTCGGTTCCAGACAGCCGCAATGCACCCAACAGGAGTCCACAAATACCGGATCTTCCTCGTACCTGACAAATTCAGTGCCTTCCCCAATGGCCTTCGTCAGCTAGCATCCATCTCGTGATGACGGGCGGCAATCGAGGGCAAACTTTTCGGCCAATTTAGCCCGAAAAGCACTGTAGCGGAGATCGCCGCCATTTCCTGCGAGCCACCCTCACTGAGGCTACCGCTTCCGTGGATGCTGCCGAATCTCTCTATCAGAGATAGGTACGCAGCCTGGTGCCATTTTACCCCGATGTGCCAGAGCGCCCAAAACTCAGTATCGCCGATACTTCGCAAATTCATGCCCTAGAGTCTGCTTGCTTGGACTTTTGGCGACACACGTGTAGTAAGGTAAGGGTCAGCTCCTCACGTCCTCCCCAGTTTCCAGTTGCCATGATACAACGCGTAGACAATGGAAGTATATACTCTGTATGTAGTAACTTGCCGGCAAGGTCTCGGACTCTGGACTCTTGGCCCCTTGCTTCTCCTGAGCTCATGTGCGTTGCACAGAGCTGGGCTAGAAGCCCAGAACTCCTAAACCCCGTCCAATCACGGCTACAACCACGCCACGCCGAAACGCCAGGCCAGTCCAGAATGCCCAGAATAGCACGCAGCAAACTTGGCAGGAATTATCCGAGAAGGACCTCAGGAATGAGCGGATCCGGATCCGGATTCTTTCAATTGGACCTCGTATCGCGAATTGTTTAGTGACCCTGAAGGAATGCACAAATGAACGTCACCCGTAGCAAGTCCGTACTTAGTAAGCTACGCCCCCTGGTACCAACGCAATCCTTGTCCGGCCTGATCAAAGGCTTGGATGGTCCCGTCGTCAAACCCGGTCAACCCCGCCGGTACCTCCGGGCTGTCCGCCTTGGCAACGGACGACAAAACTTAGTGCCACCCGTCCCTTTCGGCTCAAGTTTTGAGAGGTTTCATACTAGGGCGTAGAAATATGTGATGTTACGCATACCGTCCCTTCTGCATGGAAACGGAAGAGGGGCCTCCCCAACCTATCTCTTTGGATCGTCTCAATCGTGACACCCTTTCAAGTCGTCCGATTTCAAACCGGACGGTGTCGGACCGCAACCGACCACAGCTACTTCTAGAGTAGCAATCCCGGAGGGTCTGGTGGCTACACTACGTCCTTGATAATACCGTCCTTTTTCGTTTGATTTTTTTCCAAATGACACAAAAAGGGAATTTCGTGATCATGCCCGTCATAGAATATAGCAGAACACATTTTCCGAATCACTTCCTATCAGCTGTCATGTTGGTTTGGGATAGAGAATAGAACAGATATGTATGTACCGGCCCGGAATTTCGTGAGCCCCATAACAATATAAACATAAACATAACCCCCCCTCCCCCCAAAGGGCAAAGCCACCGCCCCTCAGACACCCACCGTCTCGGCCGTCTTCTCCCGCACCTCCCCCTCCGCCGCGCCCACCGAGGTCGGGGCCGCGGCTGGGACAGGGGCATCATCGCCCATATGGCCCTTACCCTGCAGTCTCTTCGCGACATTATTGTGCAGGAATTTCTCCATATTCGGCACGAAGAAGCTAGCGACGATAAGGATGACGCTGAAGGGGATAGTGCAGAGGAACACCATCCTGAAGCTTCGCACGTGCGCCGTCTTGAGCGCCTCCGCGACAGCCGCGACGACCCCCTCGGTCGCGCCGGGAACGTCGTCGAACCCCGCCCCGCCCGCCGCCGCCGCCAGCAGCGCCGCCAGCGACGACTCCGGCAGCCCGGCCTCCGTGGCCGCCGGGGACACGAACGCGGGTATGTTCTTCTTCAGCTCGTTCTGCAGCACCGACACGTACAGCGCCTGCGCCACCGCCCCGCCCATGCCGCGGATCGAGCCCAGGACCCCCGTCGCAAGGCCGATGTCTTGGGGCTCCAGTACCAGGGTCACGCCTGGGAAGGAGATGTTCTCGATGTAGCCGATGGCTTGGGGCTGAGCGTTAGCTCCCGTTTGGATGAAGGAGAGGAGGGGCTGGGGGGAGGAGGGGGAAGATAAATCACGGAGCGCCGAAAAACAAGCTTACCGATGCAGCCCAGCGTGCCCAGGGCTATTGTCATAGCCCACGAATCAGGGGTTAGGGTCACGAGCGGGGTGATGAACGCCATGGCCATGCAGGCGGCGACGACGGCCTGGATCTTGAGCCTGGGCACAAACGAGATGGCCATGCCGCCGAACGCCTGGCCCAAGAGGACGCCGCCGCCCACGACGGAGCTCTGGAGACCGATCTTGATGGAGTCGGTGGTGTAGACGGTCCCGATGATGGTTGGCCACAATATGGTGAGCGAGTAATAGACCATAGACCCGATCGTAGCGATAACGATAATGGCAACGAAACCGATGTTCTTGAAGAGTCGCGGAGGCATGAACGGTTGCGTCTTGCAGACCAATCCCTCTGTCCAGCGATTCATATTTAGCAGGTTTTCTCCATAAAGGGGAAGCGGAAGGGGGGTAGGGAGTTTGAAATAACACACCATAGAGGGCGAAGCCGGCCAGCGTCGTGATGCCGAGCAAAAGGGTGCACAATGTTGGGGCGCTGACCCAGGGGTAGGCGAGCCCCCCCCAGGACAGGCCAATCAGGAAGAGGACACAGCCGGAAATGAAGAGGAAGATGCCAATAAAGTCCAGCTCCTTGAACATCTGCCATTTCGTCTTTCCGTGCACGTGGAGCTGATCATAGGTCGGCGGATGGTAGAAGAAATGGTACAGGACGCCTGTGATTACACCGAGTATGATCCCGATGTAGTAACTCCACCTCCAGCCAGCGGCCGTGTTCTGGATCAGCAGCCGAGCAATGACGGGGCCGAAGACGGCGAACGGGAGGGACGAGAGGAAGACGACGGTGACGATGGGCCCACGGTACTTGTTCGGGACAAGCTCGCCTAGGAAGATGCCGAAGGAGAGCTGGCCAGCAGCCGAGAGGCCGTTGCAAGCATTGGCTCCGATCAACATCTCGACGTTGCGGGCACATGCGCCGATGATGCAGCCGATGATCGAGAGGCCCGTTGTCCCCATGACGACCCATTTGCGGCCGAATATGTCCGACAGGCGGCCGACGAGGAGGAAGCCAATGCAGCTCGAGAGTGTCCAGATGGTGGCAACCCAGCTGATATTTGGCGAGTTCCCAAGGTCGGCGTTGATGATAGTCAGAGTGTTGGCTGGCAACACCCAGCCCAGGTACGCAATTGTGGAAGCCAGACATTGCGCCTAGATATACGCAATGTTAATACCCCTTTACACCAACCAAGGTACGCCATAATAGGTGAGTGGCCACAGCGGATGGCACGAGGGTACTGACCACAACAGTGCCAATGAACTGGGGACTACGGAAATAACCCTTGGGAAGATTCTCGGAATCACCACCAATGGCACGGGCATCGATGTAGTCGACAGTCCCGTCGGCGTGGACGACCTTGGCGACATCCCGTTCGATATGTTCAGCACGAGATCCCTGCACCTTGATGTCGACAGACTGGCTGTCAGCCATGGTGCCTGTGTTGCGTTGCGTTTCGATTTGGGGGGCCTGTGACTTGAGATGAAGGTGCGCACGGGTATGATGGATCAGGAGAGGTTGTATGAAGCCCGAGCCCGACGAGTTAACATACGGAGTAGGAGGGAGGGCAAGGGGGGGCTTATATCTATCAACCTACCCCATGTTGGGGAAGCATGGAGAATTTCCAAGGATTGTGGGGGAATGGGGAATGGGGGACCAAACCAAGCTATATGGGATCAGGGTTCCGGTTGGGAGAGGTATCAGCTATCCAGGTAGCCTGGTAGTGTGTCTACGTAGTAGGTAAGGTAGAGAATAGGCCAGCTCCCACGAGGGCCAAGACGGTCTAAAAATGTGTGCCCATGGTCTCGGATTGCCGATGTGCAAGTGCCGACTTGAGGAGATCATTACATCGCGTGGCAGCATGCAGTCGCTTCAGACGGGAGCTTTCCGTCCTGTCGACCAGTCTGCTGGGAAAGCATTTCCTGGAGGATATGTGCAGCCTACCTACCTACCTTCGTAGAAGGTACAGGCATTTTAGCTATGAGTCCAGCCAGAGCTAGCCTCGTAGCCAAGGCGGATTAGCGAGATACCCTGCGTATTTCAGCAAAAGCGCATACATATGGAGTTGGGGGCACGACGTCTGGGTGGCAATCGTTACCCGGCATATCGAACTAAACCTGGGCCTTTTATTAGACCAACCCAAATCAGCCTGCCTACCTCAACCTTAATTCAAGTCAGTCGCCTACATAGTAGGGTTGTTATTACAGTCAGTTGGCCAAGACCAACCTTGAATAGGTGCGGTTATCGTTAAGACACCCTCGAGGATATATGTTTCCCCCTGTCAAGGGGCCAGCCCACTTTCGACTGCACCCTTTTTGCTACGACCATGGGCAATGGGCCTCGCTGCAGAAAGTGCCATCCCCTTAAGGCATGGGATCTGCCAGATGATCCAACTTAGAATCGCGTAAATCATAGTCCAAACAGACATACTCGTATACGAAAAGCATAAGGGGCCGCCTTCCGCCTCATCAAATGCGTTCTGGCCCTCCCCAATTTTCTTGTCCATCCTGGATCCTGATAGCCACAGTTCTGGAGAATGGCTTCCAAGCGGGATATACGTCGTATGACACACCATGCCAATGCTTCAAAGAGTGGGTACGCCTTCGCGGACGAAGGGGATACATCCAAACAAGCCTCTTTATGTGATCTATTGGATTTCCGCCACGTTATATGGAATAAAATTTTACCTTCTCCAATTTGTTGGGTTTCGCCAAGCTTCGTTTGCGAGGGTCCGAGTCAAGCCAAGGAGATCTACTGTGCATTGACGAGTACGATATCCGGATGGCCTAGATGGACCGATGTTGTAGGCCCAGAAGCTGACGCAGATCACTGGAGTCTTAGATAGGTATTCGAGTTGGGCTGGATAAGCCCTTCCTGACCGGAATTCCATTTCATGGACTGGTGTACGCGGCCGGGGTCGCGCTCTATGACCATCGTCTAAGCCCAGCCCTGATGTGTTCCCTTCTCCCGCCCTGGCCTGGCTGACGTTGAGTACGTTGAGTGGGCTGGGACACAGGCTAGCAGCAAGAGACGAGATGGGTTGCTCATCCTGCTGTGGCCATGGGATAGCAGTGTACGAGCCCCAAATCCCGAATCCCCGGTACTCGGGGTCTGGGGGTTGCAGGACGCACGCATAGGTGGCAGGTCGCGCCTGCAAGCGAAGGTAGCTAACTTTTAGAGCTCCAGGACATTCATATTGCACTGTCATCTTCAAAGCGGAACGCAGCAATGGACCACGATCTCCGGTCAGGCAGCGCCGGTTCAGGCAGCGCCGGGATAGGGGTGGTGGGTGAAATCGCGAGTGGCGGGAATATGGACCCGCTTCAAGCTGTCGATGGGGTGACGCAAAAAAGATGTCTTGTTTTGCATTGTTCCGCTGTTCATACCATCACGCTATCTTGCAAGACTTGATTCTCAATCTGTTTCCCGAGTTGAGCTGGCCAGTCGTACTCCACTCCGCCGTCCTGGAGATTTGTTTGCCCTATAATGGCTGGACCCACGTTCAAGGGCAAGGGCTTTACTTTATGTCTAATTTTTGGTTCCAACTAAATATGGTACAGCACGCTATTGTACACCAAATACATCAACATTGGCAGACCTGCTGACGTTGTACATGTTGCCCGATACCTCCGGGCCCGCGAAGGCGGCGCATAGCTCGACGAGGCGCTGTGCGATCAGCTGGGCAACGGTGGTGCTCGGGAGGGGCGGAGACGTTCGAGAATCTCGGCGCCCAATAACTCGAGCCATGAGTTAAGGTAGAGTAGAGCTTGGATATAATCGATCAGGTGAGGGGCCACGCAATATCATGCAAGATTCAGCTCGTTCGATGCCGGGGGTTGAGGTGCCTAAGACATAGCTGTTAGTAATTCCGTAACCACAGGCATCACCGCATTCCCACTCACCTCTAGTTTTGTTGAGCCGGCAAGCATCTTTTGGAACCCAATACCAACACCTTCAATAACCGCCAGCAAGACCGCACAACCTATCGCACCGTTCCTCGCAGCCTTGAGACCTCCTCTCATGGCCAGAGAGCCGCCGGTCATGAAACCTGCTCCGATAGCATTGTAAGGATCTTCCCTCTTGCGGATACCCTTGATTGCACAATCGTATGTACTGAACAAGCCACCCCAAACACCAAAGTTGCCGCCCAGGACAGGAGCTCTAGCCTTGATGCTGTAAAAGCGTCGTCGTTAGAGCCTATTTCTCTCTCAAAAATATGTTAGGGTACCATACGCAGTGACGGAGCCAAGCAGCCTTTCGTTGTGAGGACTGTTTCTGAATCCCTTGATACCATGCCATACTGAACCACCTATTGCCTAAGATAACAAAGATATCAGCTGTGTTCTCCGATGTCTCGAGCGTACAGCGGTATGGCGACGAGGCGAGGCGGCCGATACTAGAAGCAGAAGGTCGAAGGGATCGGATCGGAAGCAGGGAGTGACTTACGCCCATGCCTAGAGGTACAGTTAGCGGGAGGTCGCGCAAATGGGAGAGGGAGCATTACAAAACGCGCCCCCAAAATCGTTGAGAACGACGAAGGGGCACGGATCCCGCGTGTGATCGAGCGACATTGACATTAGCGGACTCGTCAATACGTCTTGACGAACGGACTCGAAGATGGCAACGATAACCTATGATGCAAAAATTGGTTGATTCAAGGTTGTTAAAATTTGGGAAGGGGGTGTAAACCGGCAGAATTTAAAGCGGGTTCGTGGTTTTAGTCAGCACTTATCGCGCTTCGACCAAGCTCTCACTGCTCACTGTAATCTGTACGCAGTAATAACCTAGCGGGCCTAGCTAGGAGGTACTACCTGCCGTAGTCAGGTGATGGAAGTGTTCGGAGTATGAACTACAAAAAATGATCGTCGCCCAGGTCAACGGCGGGCAGAGCAAGAGCGGTTGCAGGAGAAAAGAGTGCAGGTTTAGCCGCTAGTTCGTTTCCCGCTTCACACATTTTCTGTTACAATCAAGCGGCCATGCTGAGGCCGAGCGCTCTGTGACGCTTAAGATCATCGCGCTTATTGGTAATTCGCCGTGACAGGTGCGTTTGTGGTGGCCAGGGGCAGGAGGCAGCCGGGTTAGCCTCTCAATTGGCCGCCACTCCTTCCCACTGCTCCTAGTGAGGCTGAACATCCTGTTAATTTAAGACACACATCCCAGCCAGCGCAGCGCATCCTTGTTCCTGTTCCTGCAAAGTGAGCTTGGCCATCGATTAACAGAGGTACTCATCCAAATATGGCTTCCTTTCCATCCTCGTCATCCTCATCATGACCCAATATCACATCGAGAGCCCGGATATTTCATAGCCGCGCACAACCGTCCTTCGTCCACTGTGGTCGAGCCTGGCTGGGTTGGATTGGGTTGGATTGGGTTGGATTGATTTGGTTTGGCTCTGGCTGCGCATCTCGTGCTTCGGCGGCTCGGATCGGTCTAGACCGGGGTTGAGCACAGCCTCACCTAGACGACACCTCACCTTGGCAACCGTTGAAATCCATCCACTGCCGTCTTTCTTTTCTCTGAATTCCTCTCACTTTTTGCCATGGTTAGCGATGACACGCTGAGTATGGCAGCGTCGCTGTCATCGCGCGCCGCGCCCGTCGTTGCACGGTCGACCTCGATATCGTCGGGAGCTATTGCGGGGGCGACAATTGGCTCGGTCGTCGGCGCCTCGCTGATCTTTCTCTGCCTCTTGCCTTTTATCCTTCGCGCTAGGCGCCAGAGAGCAGCACGCCTCCGAGACGGAGACCAAGAGGCCGAGGAGATAGGGAATTTACCTGCGGCCTCTTTCTTCCCACGCCCTCATTTCGGGGATGCCTTCCTTAGGAATCATTTTGCCCCGGGGTCCGGTCCTGGGCCCAGCCACACGCCCACTTCCGTGAAAGAATTTGATGTCGAAGGGGGCCCGGACAGCCCTTGCCAGAATGAATCGTCAATTGAGAATCCGCAGCAACTGTCGAATCCGCCGGGAGTCTATGTTGAACATGGCCTTCCCTCACCTATCTCGCCTCCACTACCAGCTACCGCCAGCTTCCCCCCGCCCTCTGGCTGGGTAGGGGGCCGTTCACCTACCGCGGATGCCGAAGCGTCTGCCCCGACTTCGCCATTGCAACCGTCCAGTGAAGTGCCTGGACTTGATGCCGCAGCCGGCTTCAGGGATCAGCGTACGGGTTCATATGGCCCCCAGGCCGCCACTTTGCTGCCCGAAGGCATCACCGAGGAACCGGAAGCCATTGTGCCAGGCGGTGCGCTGCAACGTCACTCAAGCAGGCGATCCAGCCATCTCTCGGATACCGTTCGACAGTTAGCACGCCGGGCGTCCGCCGCCATTCGCCGAGCCAGTACCACGTCGACCGGCGAACGGAGTATGGCCCTTCGCTCCCCGTCAATTGACCCGGGAGATATTCTGGAACCGACGATGTCAGCGCCGGCGACATTTGAGCCAGTAGATACAGAAGCTCGGGGCGAAGCATACTCGTATTATCACGATGTTGATGGCCTCCCCGCGCCGACTGGCCCGTATGGACCACCACCACTATCCATCTCCACTTCATGTGCACCGCCTCCGCCACCTGGACAAGCCGGATTTTTCACGTCTCCCACACAGATCCCAACTGTAACTCCAATCAGCCCTGTGTCCCCGGTCGCAAGGCATGTGGGGGATATCCCGGCTGCGCATGAATTCTCCCAATGGGCGGCCTCGGGCGATGATAGCCGGGGGCTGCCGGATCTTAAGTCGCCATCACTCCGTAAGAAACGGGCATTTCCAGAACCAATCCAGCGGATGGACAGTCTTCCCCTTCAAGGCTTTATGTCGGACATTCCAAGTCCACCTCTACCTCCGAAGGCCGAACCAAGCGTGAATCCAATGGATATCATGAAACCGAGCACCGATACCGAGATGGGATGGATGGTGAACCAGGAGTTGGTGAAGATGGCCAGCTCTCCACCTCCTCCCGCGGACCAAGCTGCCGGTGCCATGCTCGAGCCACCTGGACAGCCAACGCCAGACCCTACCCCCGACCCCACGCCCGAGCCGGAATCCAAGCCACCTCCCGAGATCGAGATCAACGGGCAAGACGTCCAGATGAGAGAAGCTTCTGTGTGGTCAACGCCACGTCCCTCGTCCGGTATTTCGAATTATACGAGCCCTGATAACACTCCGGACTCGCGACCCACGCCATACACCAACACCCCTTCCCCGAGATCGAACGATGGAGGCAGCTACAAGCCAGACTCATCTCCTCGACTGTTCCCTTGCGAGGAATGCCACCGAGTATTCGACCAGTTCCATAAGCTCAAGTAAGTCCAAAAACGCTCATCATTTCTCGGACCATGCTAACGATGGGGGCCCCAGCCATCACAAGAGATACCACGAGCGGCCCCACGAGTGTCCTCACCAGGGCTGCAGCTTGAAGTTCGGTACTAAAACCCACCTGGACCGCCACATAAACGACAAGCATAATAAGACGAGGAAGTACTACTGTACACAGCAGGGTTGCCCCTATTCCAGACAGGGCGGCAAATCATTCCCTAGGAAAGACAACTGGAGGAGACATATGGTGAACAAGCACAACCTGACCAATATTGCCGACCCTGGAGTGGAATACGTGGACGAGGTCGTCATGGGTGGAACCTGAGAAGATGGGGAAAATGGAAAGATTTGGACCTCTAAGCTGTGACTCGATCCGCGAGGGAGAACACTTGCACTGTTTGCATCAACGAGAATCGTCAGCCGGTATCCTCACTCGTCTACCGTGTTCCCTACCATGTTGGTTACGGAATTACAGGGACCATTTCCAACCCCGATTCCTCGAAGGAAAGGATCTCAGATGCATACCAGTTACGATCCGCCTTGATAAGAGCAAGGCCGGCCGAGTCCATAACGTTCAGGACAGGCCTGGGCCAGGGCTTAATGCAGGCGGAGGCGATGGGCCGCGGGGGAACTTGCTATGAGGCAGTGTGTCCTGCCCAAGCGTGCCATCCGCGTACGTACGTATCACAACGAGGCTTCGCGAGAATTTTCCAAAAAAAGGAAAGAGTTACGATGGCATAGATCATGAGTACAGTATCTCCCCTGGCACCCAGCATTGTGCTGACGCCGGAGCGGCTGGTATAGGCTAGCGTGGGCCTTGGTGGCTCCGATTGCCTTGTTTGTTTGTTTCTTTCGGGATGAACTGTATCGGGCGATGTTTCCGATTCCTATGCAGACTCGACTCGATTCTACCAGGTTACGGTGTTTCAGGGTGGCGCGATTACGGGGTTCAAAAGCGAGTTTAGCGAGTCGTTGAGAAGGTTGGGAATGTCGACAACGATAAGCGTTCCTGTAGGGTGTTATCCGGGGCTTCCTGGCCTCTTCCTGGGGTATATTGTTTTTCTTTTTTTCAGCTCTATTCATGCTCTTGTAAGAGCAGATCAAAGCGTCCCAGTATAAAATACACGGTAAGAATAACTCGACATAGATGCCTTACCCTGCATCTTATCCCAATAACTCTTCCTGGGGTATATGTGTCCTCACTCTCTACTTCTAATGCGGTGAACAAGTCGCTTTCTCAGCCGTCTCCCAGTGACAGCATGCGCCAGCGTCCTCTCCTCCTCTCAGGCTTCTA
Organism: Phialemonium atrogriseum; assembly: GCF_030411735.1. NCBI lineage: Eukaryota > Fungi > Ascomycota > Sordariomycetes > Cephalothecales > Cephalothecaceae > Phialemonium > Phialemonium atrogriseum. The sequence goes on along the minus strand of NW_026848163.1, from coordinate 211,406 downwards.
AATGCGCATCGCAGGGTTTAATGCCCTGACGGCAACCAGCCATCCAACCGCATACTGAGCCAGGAGCTGCGTTTCCCCCTTCCAAATACGAAAACTTAGGTAGGTAGGTACTCGGCTCCAGCATCACCTCGTCTCCTTCAGCAGCCTCCTCACCATCTTCCTCTGCGCCTCAACGTCCAAATTGCCATCATCCGTCTCCTTCAGCGCCCTCCCCACCAGCACAATAGTCCTCGTGTCCTCGCTACCCACCCAAACCTTGCCATTCCTCCCCACCGCCGTCTCGAACGCCAGCCCCTCGGCGCCAAGAATATCCAGCACCTCCACCCCACCACCACCACCACCACCGCCGCCGCCACCGGCCTGCCGCGGGGCCATGAGCAGCCTCCTCGCCAGGCCGAGCGAGATGGGGAAGGCGCAGCCGCCGACCAGGGGCCCCAGGCCGTCGGCGCGACCCGTGGCGGCGGAGACGCACTCGAGCTCGGCGTCCATGTGGCGGTTGGCCAGGGCGACGCGTGCGTAGACGAGCTGGCCGGCGGCCAGGACGGGGCGCGTCTTCTTGGTGGCCGACTCGAACGACAGCTGCGGGAGCGTCGCGTTGGGGGTGTGCGGCGCGAGGGAGACGTAGTAGGTGTCGGCGCCGCCGTGGTGGATCTGCCCGATTACGAGGTCGCCTTGGGAGGGGACGTACTGGGTTTTGGGGGTTAGTGTTGGGTGGTTGGTTGGTTTAGTGGGGATGGGGAGGTGGATGGCGGACGTTGGGATGTCGGAAAAGGACAGTGAGTGAGGAAGGAGTGGGGATTGAACTTACTCGGCCGCCATTGTATTCTACCCACATGGAATTCTTCTTGCGGTCGGTTACCAGCTGGCCGGCCATGGTGGGCACGATGACACTGGGGGGGATGTGCCGGAGGCCAGGGCCGAGACGGAGAGGCAACTTCTTGTGTGTGGGTATTAGGGAAGGGTCGATTGTGTCCCCTGGGAGGACGATGGGATTTTCGGCTTCCATAGTTGCGATACGTTGGTATCCAGGTAATGGCAGTGTCCGCGAAGAATCACGATGCAGGGAAGGAATGGGGTTAAAGATTCAAAGGGCAGTATCTGTATTGGGATATCGCATTGGGGTCAGCCTTGTCAAGTTGTCCCCACCAAGCCTTGGTGGGGTCGTTGCTACTCAGTTCTGGTTTTTTTTCACCTTGCAGGGGGTCCACCCGCCAAAAAGTTCTTGAATCTCAAGCAGGCCGAATTTTTTTTTCTGCACCTGAGATCAACCTGCAGCCGCTCCTCGTCCCTTCTTTGACAATCTTCGAGACGTCACATAACCCAGATACACGTACCAAAATCAGAATCGCCTTTATCAGCACTTATGAGTGAAACGGCGGGTGCTAAGCCTGGCCCCGAGCCGGGCGACCGCGTTGCCATTGGAATCACCATTGGCAACTCGAACAGCTCGATCGCATACACTATTGACGACAAGGCTGAGGTCATTGCCGACGAGGATGGAGGTGAGGGGCAAAAAAACTAGATTATTCTGCTTGATTGAACCTTTGCTGACGTTTTGGCTGTTATAGACCGACAGATTCCCACTATCCTGTCTTACGTCGACGGCGACGAGTACAACGGCGGCCAGGCAAAAAACTTCCTTGTCCGGAACCCGAAGAATACTGTCGCCTACTTCCGGGATTTCATAGGGAAAGAGTATGCCGGCACATTTGTCCAATTGAATTCCAAATGGAGGTCTCCCTCGCTAACCCTGTTCACAGATTCAAGTCCATTGACCCGACACACAACCACGCCTCGGCCCATCCCGAAGAAGTTGACGGTGTGGTCTCCTTTACCATCAAAGATAAGGGAGGCGAAGAAGATGCACCGTCGACCCTCTCGGTTTCTGAAGTCACCACGCGCTATCTCCGTCTGCTCATCACCTCTGCCTCCGAGTACCTGGGCAAGAAGGTCACCTCGGCCGTCATGACCGTCCCTACCAACTTCACCGACAAGCAGAAGGCAGCCCTGGTCGCCGCCGCCAACGCGGCGGGCCTCGAGGTCCTGCAGCTGATCAGCGAGCCCGTGGCCGCGGTCCTCGCCTATGATGCGCGGCCCGAGGCCGTGGTCGAGGACAAGATCGTCGTGGTCGCCGACCTGGGCGGCACCCGCTCCGACGTTGCCGTCCTGGCCAGCCGCAGCGGCATGTACACCCTCCTGGCCACGGCGCACGACTACGAGTTCGCCGGCGCCTCCCTCGACAAGGTGCTTATGGACCACTTCGCCAAGGAGTTCATGAAGCGCAACCCCGGCGTCGACCCCCGCGAGAACGCCCGGTCCCTAGCCAAGCTGAAGTTCGAGGCCGAGGCCACCAAGAAGGCCCTGAGTCTGGGCACAAATGCCAGTTTCAGCGTGGAGAGCTTGGCCGAGGGGATCGACTTCTCGAGCACCATCAACCGGCTGAGGTACGAGACCATCGCCCGCACCGTCTTCGAGGGCTTCACCCGCCTGGTGGAGTCGGCCGTCAAGAAGGCCGGCCTGGACGTGCTCGACGTCGACGAGGTGATCCTGTCGGGCGGCACAGCGCACACGCCGCGCATCGCGGCAAACTTCCAGTCCATCTTCCCGCCGACGACCAGCATCCTGTCGCCCTCGACGAGCGTCACGGCCGTCAACCCGTCGGAGCTCCAGGCCCGGGGAGCCGCCCTGCAGGCCAGCCTGATCCAGGAGTACGACGCTGAGGACATCGACCAGTCCACCCACGCCGCCGTGACGACGGTCCAGCACATCACCAACGCCATCGGCGTCGTCTCCCTGTCCGAGGACGGCCACGGCGAGGTCTTCACGCCCGTCATCGCCCCCGAGACGGCCCTGCCTGCGAGGCGGACAGTCCACCTCGCGGCCCCCGAGGAAGGCGGCGACGTGCTCGTCAAGATCGTCGAGGGCAACACGCACATAAAGGTGACCAAGCCCGAGCCGAAGCCGGCGGCGAACGGCGCCTCCACCAAGGGTGCGACGGTGGAGGATGCCAAGGACAGCGACAACGACTCGGACGATGACGACTCGGAAGAGGAGGAGGATGAGGAGGAGAGGCGCGAGAAGGTCTGGAAGATTGGCTCGACGCTCGCAGAGGCCGCCATCAGGGGGGTCAAGAAGGGCGGCAAGGTCGAGGTCACGATAAACGTCGCCGCCGATCTCGGCGTCACGGTCACGACGAGGGAGGTGGGCGCAAAGGGCGGCGTCAGGGGTACTCTTTAAGAGAGAGGCAGAGCGAGTAGGGTGTTTTGACTTAGAGAGGTCGAAGAGTAAGAAAAGGGAAGGGGGTAAAAAAAAAAGGAGATGAAGAAGAAGGACCCCTTTATCGCCGGTGCAAATGGCTTCGGTTCTTCGCTACCGGCGGGGAGGGGATGGCCATGACATTGGCATGTACCTGTGTGGGTGGAGTGGTACCGAGATCCTACATCTAGAGCGGGCAGTCGTATCTCTTCCCCGGAATCCCGACGACGGCTTCTCTCTACGGAGTAGGCGCAGTTAGGTTTTGGCTTCTGGGATGCATCCAGCATCGATAGAGACGGGATGGATGATTTGGTATCAAGGACGTCCTGTCAAAAAAGGTTTCCTCGGTAGATACACCTAGCTTAATTATATATAGAGCCGAGGTGGTCCCAAGTATAGAGCCGGTAGTGCCTATAAGCCTGTCTGTCTGTATCCAGAATGATCCACTTGAAAGTCGGGCAATGAAACATTGTTGCTAGTGTAGAAGCCTTCTAATTGTTATAAACAACAACCGCTCGCTCCCTTCGACCTACGACGCCAGACGCCATAAACCAAACCCCATCCAAATCATGAGACTGCCGCCGGCAAACTCCACGCAACCATGTCTTCCCGCACCTCGTACTCTTCCACCCCCCTCGGGCGCTTGAATCCGTCCCTCCCTCTGTCACTACTACTCCCTGTGGTCGTAGCCAAGCTCGCAAGACTCCCGCTCCGATTCCTCCCAGCACCCTCATCCTTGCCCACGTCCCGCCGCTCCTGATGACTTCGGGTCTGGATGTGGCGCGGCTCCACGACCCCCAGACCGGTCATCGCCCCGCCGCTGGCGCCGCCGCCGCCGGCGGTCGCCCCCGGGTCCTCGAACGCTGGAAACGCGGTGGCGGGCGCCCGGTCGCTAGGTCCGCTGTGTGCCCGGAAGTGGTGGCGCAACTTGGCAAGGTCGCGGGGTCGCAGCGTGTTCATCCCGTCCACGTCCTCGTCGGCGCCCGACGCGCTATCGTCGCGCGACGGGGTGATGCCGCCCGCCTGTTGGCGCAGGTCGGTGGCCGACCGCGACGACGGCGCGGAGCGCCTTCCCGTCCCCGAAGAGCTTCTGGCCACCCCGCCGCCGCTCGGTTCGTGCCGCGCTGCGTGGTCGTGTTCCACACCGTGGCTGCCGTTCGACAGGAAGCCGTTGCCCCCGGCGAAGATGTCCTCGATGCACTCGTCAGCCGGCAGCTCATCTGGCTGGCACGCCCAACTGGCGGCCAGGGCGCGCCGGTACATGTCCTGAACTTCGTGTGTGTCGCGCGACTTGTTGAGTGACGCCACCCGCGCCGCACCGTCCACGCCGGCTTCGGTAGAGCCCGCCCCCGCGCGGTCGACTGGCGGCTCGAGCGGTTCCCCCGGCATCATCCCCGCGATGCCGCCGAAGACGGGCGCTGTCTTGAGAGGGGGCGCGACGTAGTTGCGCTCGCCTTCAACCTGCACCATCAAGATCCCGATCTTCAGCGTACTGTTGATCTTGCTGTCCTGCATGAGGTAGCGTCGTATGACCCCGTCCTCAACGTCCGAGGTGGTGGCTGTGGCGTCCTCGCTGGCTGCGACCTGAGAGGAGTGGGATGCCTTCCGTCCAATGTCAAGCCCAATACTGCTACCGAGACTGCTGATTCCGCTCAGAGAGCTACGCTGGCGGGCATGGCCGCCGGGCTTGTCGATGGATCCACTAGAATTCGGTCGGACAGGCCCGGCACCCGGACGCAGTAGGGCCTCGCTCTCCTCGACGTACTCACTCAGATTGAGACGGACAGTGCCGAGGGTGATCTTCTCGTCTCGCCCACTCCCGCCGCCGCCGCCCGCGCCGGCGTTACCGAATTCCTGCATCACCTCAAACTCGATGGGGCACTCGGTTAGGTTGCCGGCGCGGTCGATAACGATGCGGAGCGGGACTATCTTGCAATAGCCATACTCAACCCGGTGATTGGTGATGGGGCACTTGTGGGTCCGGCTCCGGTGCTCGCCATGGATGGAATGTGGGAGATGCCATTTGACGAGGGATCCCCCTGAGATCAGGGGGACGTTGTTGAGATCGTAGATCTGAGGAGAGAAGGGAGGTTAGGGATGGAGCCTCTGGAGATCGTAAGGATCGCCGAATATGCATTATCTTGGCTCACAAAGGATTGAACCTCCTTCTTACCTTGAGATGGAGGTGAAACTTGGGCTATAGGAGGACCCGCTGTCAGCTGCCGAAAAGGTCCGGGAATGCTGGGACGACTCACCTTTCTAGCCTTGCTAACTAAAGGAAGGAACTGCATATCAGCTCAAGAAACCGGCTGAAATTGGCGACGGGGAAAAGGGCTGGCTATGGGATAGGCAGTAGACAGTGGGAGTTCATGCTCAATGGACAGGAGCCAGAACGACGCCAACACCAGGATTGTGTCAAGTCCATAAGTCATGGGAAATGATTGTGCTCAGACTCTAGCCATGTCTAGGACTTGCAATGGCGCCGGCAACGCGGACAGGAAAGATCGGGCGGGATCAAACAGAGAGAGAGCTTACTGAGGGACGCCATGACGGCATCGGATGGTAAAGAACACCTTCCGATTAGGATGGACCCACTGCTTACAGGAATGCAAGACAGCTAAATGCGTCAGTTTGTAAGGCAGGCACGGTCGGTTGAGCTCAACTGCCCGGATATGCAATCCCCATGTTCGAATTCTGCCTATAAATCGTGTGGCTTGGTATGAGCCTGGGGGTTCCAGAACCACGGATGAACGGTAGTTCGATGGCTTTACGTGATTTGACTAAGCCACACGGGCATGCCTGGCGGAGAAGGTCTCGACCTTGGGTCCCGGAATAGAACATTTCACGTGATTTTTCTTATCTGCCCGGTTTTGGCTGTCGGTTCCCGAAATCAAGCTTCGCCAAGACCTGGCATCCAAATGTCTTGTACGCATTCGTTCACGCAAGTATGCGTAGGTATGTAACTGTCTACAACTACCGAAGTAGCGGAGCCCTGGGCTCGTTGCATAGGATCTTGCTAGTTCGCCGGAAGCGCTGTTAATTCCATGTCCTTGCCTGTTTGCTTCCCATCCATGGATCTTACCTATTCAGGTATCCCGTTGATGCTGAGATCAAATGGACCCACCTCAGCGGTCCCTGCGCAGGTTCAGATGTTCAGCCAATAAAAATCCAAGCGAATTGGAGTACATCGTGTTGAATAACTGATAAGATAAAGCTCGACCTCAATTTTCTTCTTGTCCGCACCGCGTCATGATGTCCAGCAACGAAGCCTTCAGAAAACTACCAATGTCGTGATGAACGGGCAAACGGCCAAGGACCCCGGTAGGGGCCCGGAGGGGAAGAAACGGAAAGACCCGACCGCGACCAGCAATGGTTCCAAGGGCCAGGGCAAAGACGGCAAAGATGGACGCGCTCAGAAGCGTGCCAAATTTCGAGATGCGCGGGCCATACGGACTCAACCTTCAGACGCCGCTTTGAAAGACGGCGAGCTGGACCTGCAAGCATTCCTCAGTGCTCGCGAGTTTGAGATCAAGGCCCTCGAGAACAGCATGCGAAAGACCAAGGCTGCCAGCGCCTCGAGAGCCTTCCAGAAAGTCCCACGGGCCATGAGGAGGAGGACTGCGAGCCACAACGCCAACAGAGTGCCCAAGAGATTACGGGCAAGGGCTAGAAGGGAACAGGCCGAGGACAATACCCCAACAGTCGATGCTAGGAAGAGGAGGTCACGCACAACCCGAGCTAGAATTCGGTCTGAGACGGCGAAAAGGCTGGGAATACTCGCGGAAAAGAAACGGAAGTGGAAACTGAAGGCAGCTTCTCAAAAGAAGGCCGCCGCCACCGCCGATGGAAGCGCCGGTTTGGAGGGGCAGGTCATTCACACAAGGCCTGCGAGGCCCAAGATACGGCGAAACAGACTCAATGACCCCCAAAAACCAAAGTCAAAGTTTAGGAAGCGCCAGATCCACAAGACATGGCTGCCTACACACCTGTGGCACGCCAAGAGGGCGAGGATGACCGAGCCGAAGAACCCGCTTTGGAGATTTGCAATACCCCTGACCCCGACAGAGAAGTGCTACCGGCCTACTCACCGAGCCTCGGGTGAGAAAGGCGCCGTCATCTGGGATATGAGTTACATGAGTACCATCGGGCTGTATGGCTCTGCAGAGGGCATCGAACGAGTCCTGAAGGCGCTTGGGCTTACCCAAGAGAGCATATGGGGTCCCAGAGGGTGGAAATGGCGGGCTGGCTGCAAGAAGTGGTCCGGAATACTCAGCAAGGAAAGGAAAGGGGGTCGAAGAGATATCGGCCCTGCAGCCATAATATGGAACCCAGAAATGAGGTTTGAGCACGCCGCAGCAGGAGACCCAGCTCCTGCCAAGCAGGGTCAGAGGCAGCTCTTTATCCGCGTCCATCCCTCATGCTTTCTCGAACTGTTCAACGAACTCGTCAAGTTGGTCAAAATGCACACACCTCAGCTTTACGTCGAGGATCTCCGTTTTGAGATTGGCTGCGTTGAACTCACCGGCCCCGGTTCAACTGAAGCGCTGCTAGCGACCCTACACCCGTATCATCGCAAAGCTTGGGCCGAAGAGCGACATGCAACTGTCTTCAAATCACTTATCGGAGTGACAAATCCGGCCTCATTGCCGGCTGATTCTCTCCTGGCATTTTCAATCCTGGATCCTCGGTTGCGATATCCGCCAAAGCAGATGAAGCAGGAAACAGCAGGAAACGGAGATATCACCCTTCTGGAGACATTGGCGAAGTGGCCAGTAGGGGACACCACTAAGCAGTTTGGACTCATGGACAGAAATGCCCGTTTTGAGGCTGGGAGGCTGCCATCGCAGCAATCTATAAATCGCCGAAAAGGGTCTGGGCTCCCCGGTGAGACAATGGAAGCGACTGCCGCAGATCCTCCGATCCCGGTTATCTTACTGGTGTCGCGCCCGCCCGCGGGGGGACAGGTGCAAGGAACGTGGACCCTGCTCGCACCGTGGAAGTGCATACAGCCCATTTGGTACAGTTTGGTACATTATCCTCTCTCAACCGGCGGCAATCCTCGCGTCGGCGGGCTCAATGAGCTCAGACAGGTTGCCTTTGAGCAAGCCACCCCCTGGTTCCCCGGCGACTTCCCTGGAACCGACGCAGGCGCAGAATGGGAGCTCGAACAGAGGGCAAAGAGGAAATCGGAATGGGACCGTCGACCAAAGAGCAAGAGGGTGGAATGGAAATCACTCGACTTGGGTGCCGCACGAAAAGGCGAGGTGGGAGACGGTTTCGCGTGTGATTGGGAGCATCTCTTCGGTCTCGAGATGGACGTACCCCATGCCACGGCCGATGCGGACGAGTCACGTATGGACGATACGGCCAATATGGATATTGACACAACCGAGCCACCCGCAAGCAGCAAAAGTAAGGAAGCTCAGATCGGCAAGTCGCAAGAAATACTGGCCTTGGTGAACCAACTATCCAAGTCGGCCTTTACCGCTCTCGTCGCGCCATCGGCCATAGGAAATCCCCCGCCATTCTCTATCCTACCCGTCAATCTTGCTTTCGTCTCCAAGGGCGTGGCGACTACCTGTGCGAGAATTTATCGTCTCCCCAACCACTCTCACCTCACCGTCCTTCCGTCTACCCTTGCCGAGGTGCCCTCGACGCAGCTGCCGTTGAGTAGTAGTCAGACGCCTCTACCGACGGACATCAGGGATCAATGGCTCTCCAAGCTCCCATCAAAGTCCAAGGGTGGGAATTCGGCGTCTGCCAACAGGAACGGAACGGGCAAACGGATCCCGCCGCCGCCCCGAATCCCGCCAGGGGCTGACATGGCAACGCGGAAGCGTCTCGTTGCGGAGTCGCTTCTCGGCACACAACTACCCTACCCGAGACCACGGGCAAACCAGACGGATGTTGGGGGCCATCCTCTGTGCCCGGATGAGGAAGACTTGATCGGTTTTGTGACCGCGGGGGCGTTCAGTCTAAGCGAGGGGAAGGGGACGGCTATCGGAAGTATCTCTGCCGAGAAGGCATTGGAGGCCTTGACCGTGGCCGGCAATAGTAGGGAGGGCCGGCTTTGTGTTATCAGAAATGCTGGGGAGAGCGTCGGATGGTTGGCGCGTTGGGAACTTGTCTGACCGACGCTTTCCTTTTTGATGCAATGTATATCCTATGGATGTGGGGAATACACAAACTATTTCACCAAAGTCCATCCAGTTCGAGAGCAGTGTGACATTTCGGACCTAAGATCAAGACGGATCTGGCCGGCTTATTCTACGCGCCGCAGCAGATATACCACGATAAATCGGATTCCGAATTCCGGGACGGATGGCAATGTCCATGTTTCACACAGGTATATTTGCAACCGTGGCGCCAATATTGCGATCAGATAAGTATTGAGACCTGAGTTCACCTTGTCCGTTGGAACGGTACTTTTACACTTACATGGAATAAGAAACTGTCGAGGATCGGGACTCCACTCCCAAGTGAACACCGCACCAACACACAATCCAAAAGGTAGGGAGATCACCTGGGATGCGCGTCCAACGAACGGCTGAGATGGACACCCATCCCAACTGACCTGCCTACTATGCTAGGTAGCCAGGACACTAGGATGCCGAGATAGGAGAAGAAAGACAAGGCTAGAGGGGAATCAACCAACAGACAGCAAAAACAAAAGCAGAAGGCTGTCTGTCCCACATGATACCCCCTCAGCAACCCAATCGACACCCGCCAGCGCACCAAGACGCACCCTTCGGCGCCTTGTCCTCACTGCTCAGTGGATGGTGGCCCATTGAGTTCGGTGAACAGGTGACCCAGACAGCAATTTACATGAAAGTATGACCCCGCCGAATGGGTAACGACTTCCCTGCCCAACAAGCTTAACACGCAAGGCATTATATCATTATATCATTATACCATCATTCCTCATTATTCTGGTTTGAGAAACCATTGTGTCGTAACAGAACGCAGGGTATTGTTCAGTTCCCGCAGGCTACTAATAATGTACGGATACGCAGGTAATTGTTGGGGCATCGCCATCAATTGCACCCGTGTAGATAGAGTTGGCACGAGCAAACCTTGACGTCGGCTTTGAAACCTAAATAAACGCAGAGCAAGTGGACTCGATTCACTCGAAATACAACTGACACCCCTCCATGACTGGCTGATACGGCCCTGCTGCTCCTTCCCAGCTAGAGGCTTGTGAGGTTGCAGGCGGGAACGGCATGACTTGATGCCCTTGCCTCCTCTGGACTAGTTCAAAGCCCCTCTACCGGCAGGCGCGAAGCCAACCTCCCCGTCCCGTCACTCACCCCACTCTCAGTCATCAGTAACTCAGCAGCGGCTGCTTGTCATCACTGATCTGTGTGATTGATTCTCATCTCTGCGCCTTTCCGTCAGGCAGAAGAAAACAAACCAGCCGTGATCTGTCCGAAACGCCGACTGACCGCCGGGCCCACCAACTCTGTCGAGTCCTTGGTTCTCTGTCACGACTCTCAAACCAAGGCAACATTGTTCCCTCCCCTCGCACCCGCTGCTTGCTTTTCTCCCGCCCCCCGGTCCCAACCCGTCTCGATTGCAATCGCTCCGCCCGCTCCCTCAGCCGATCAACCCCACTCAAGGTAGATCATCGTTGGCCTACTACCCTTGGATTTCGACTTATAAGTGGACCAAATTTAACCGCATATCATGCTTCGAAAGCCCATCTGGGCCGCGCTCTAACCTCGCGCTCTAACCTCGCGCTCCAACCCTGTGCCATCCTGTTTCTCTGCGTCTCCTCCCCGCTGAATTTCAGCCTCACCCAGTGCATGGGTTCGCTCGCCTTCCCAACGCTGCTGCCCGAAGACATGGCATCTGCCACGACCCGGCCGCCCGAGCTTAGCGATCCCGAGTATGTGCAAGAGGTCTTGGGTCAGCCCGAGGGCTGGACGGAGCAAGATGTTGATGTGAAACTGGCTGCGAGGGCTTCCAAGCTAGGCATCGACTTGTCGCTTCTCGACTCTGGACCACCAACGACAGAGAAACCAGGCACCTCGAGTGCCGAATCTGCAGCGACAGCCACTACCCGTCGTGCGCGTACCGATTCCACAGCGTCTGACGGCACCACAAGCACAGGTCTGACGTCACAGAAGTCGACTTCTCTTCCCGCGACGCTCACAGAGGCGGTCCCGAAGCTGGTGAGGAGGAGGTCTAAGGCCCCGAGTTTCTCCCCGTACGAGAAGTACCTTAGCGAGGTCGATCCGAACCTCCCCCAGCCAAAGTTCCTCCCGCATATACACACAAAGCCCGAGAGGCCGACAAGTGTTTTCAGTATGGGTTCAAGGATAAGCGTGAAAGACTTCAGGCGTGGCATTGCATATAGGTTGAGGTGGAAGAAGAAGCCAGCCCAGCGTCCCGAGTCCATGATGTGAGTCCCACCACACACGAACGAGTATGGTATTGCCAAGCTGGAACCTGACTGGCTGACAATCAACTTGCAGTTCCTGTATATGTTGCCGCGAGGATTTTAGCATGGAGCATGAACCCCCGCAGACGCTTCCATGCGGACATACATATTGCAAGGGTTGCATCGTAGTAATGATCAACCAGTCGACGACGGACGAATCAAAGATGCCACCTAGATGTTGCACCCAGCCGATACCAGGATCCATCCTGCGGTCCGTCCTCACACGCGACGAACAGCACAAGTTCCTGAAGGCCGTGTTGCAGTACAGCACCCCATGGGAATCCCGCATCTTTTGCCCTAACACGTCATGCGGTGAATTCGTGCCGCCGCGAAGTAAGCTGGACCCGAAACATCCATTCGAGGTTGTGTGTGGGACTTGCAAGACAAGGGTGTGCGTCACGTGCAAAAGGAATGGTCACAGGCTCGGGCAGGACTGTCCAGACGATTGGGAACTAGACACTGTTCTCAAGATAGGCGAGAAGTCGGGCTGGAGACGCTGCTACAAGTGTCGCACGCTCGTCGAGCTGACCCACGGTTGCACGCATATGACCTGCCGCTGCAAGGCGCAGTTCTGTTATATATGTGGCGCCATATGGGATCCTATTGTTGGTTGTCCCAACTTCTGCAACGGAGAGGAGGAGCTCGAACGCCGCCGGTTGGAAGAAGAGGCGCGAATGGCCGAGCTGGAAGCAGAGAAGCAAGCGCAGGAGGAGGAGGCGGTGCGTGAAGAAGCCGATCGGCTCGAGGCGGAAAAGAGAACGGAGCAGAACGCAGAGTTCGAGGCTCTGCGCCAGACGCAGATCAGGGAAATGGAGCGGTTCGGGAAGTTCGAGCACAAGATGAAGTGGCTTATGTGGACGAGACAGTCCCAGGAGAGGCTGGCCTTGGTCGAAAGGTTCTCTGACCTGGCCGAGAAGATGAAGGAGCGCCATGCCAAGACGGAGCAACACCTCGAAGACCGCCAGCTCGAGGCAGAAGTCGAGCTGCGGAAGTCACTGGAACAGAGCGAGAGGAGCATCAACATCCAACTCAAGTACATGGAGGCGTTTTGCAACGGCCTAGGGCGTTCCCCAACCAGTGAAATGCCAGACCGGGAAGTCACCCAGAAGCATCTCGAGCAGCTCGGACAGCAGTACCATCTCAAAGATGGCATGAAACGCCGGCATGAAGCGCAGATCAATGTTCTGAGAGAGAAGCAGACGAAGCAGATGGAAGAGTTGCAACAACGCCAAGAGAAGGAGATGGAGAAGCTCGTGGAGAAGAAGACGGAGGAGTTCGAAAGCCTGGACCTCGAGTTTACAAATGAGGAGGACGCACTTGTGCGCGGATTCTCGGAGAGGAAGGAAAGGATTGAAATGAGATGGCGGCTAGAGATTGAGCTGCTCAGGAATGAGCTGGGGACGAGGGATGGCGTGAAATATGCGCCAATACCACTGCCCGAATGGCCACCGAGCCGCGGAAGCCAGGACGACAGCTTGCCATCGGTTGGGGAAGACGAGGTCTACTGACGACGTTTTATATCATTGACTCTACTGGCATGCAACGCATCTCTTCACGGGCTCATATCTAACACGACGGCGGTACTTTTCATCAACACATCCGGGCTTTAGAGAATCTGACATCTATTCTAGGGGAGAGGAGTTCCTCGTCATGGTCTCTCTTTCGGGGGTATTTTCATTCTGTCACTTGCAGTCTGCCTCATTTATACTGCTCTGGAGTTTGTTTTAGATCACCGAGGCGGAATGCTCCAAGCTGGGGATGGGAGGCGTATTGATTTTCACGGGATCACGAAACGGACAGCTGCATCGCATGGGTTTTTTCTTAAGACGATATATGACATATGACATATGATATATGATAGCGAAGACGCATACGGCAGAGACATAGGCTTATACCCCGGGCTAATTTGATCAAACAATAGCTACCTCATGGCCGTCCTATCTTTGGGTTCCGTCTTGGGCCGTCTGGCCAGTTGAATGCCTTGAACTGTATTTGCTTCCCGTATACTTTCCTCCATTAAGCCGGATTAGAACAATTATTAATAAAGAAGGGGGAAAAACTCGAGTGCTGCATGTCAGGGAGGGGCAAAGCTGAATAGCGAGGCCTGGGGGTAAGAGAGTCTCAGCTAGCATCCGAGGCCATAGAAGTAGTTCAAGTAGGTGGTTTGTAAGTTAACAAGGGTAAAACCTATTCGGTGGCATTTACCGTAGATACTCGGAAAGGCAGAACCCAGAAAAAGCCGCCACGGATCGAGCCCTATCTATCTCGTTCCCAGTGCCACCTGAATCCTCCTTGCCCATGGGCAGAAAGAGATCCCATTCCCCAAACCCCAACCCGGCCATTCGGTAATTATGGCCCCTTCTCCATGTCCTTCACCGGGTAGGGAGGTCAAGGAAGGGGGTTTGTTGAGAATACACACACGCACCCCTCATCCCCCCCCAACTCAGAAGATGGAATTCACAATATTGCTACCAATGGTGGCACCCGCCCCGAAGATGGCCGCGTTCCCCAGCTTCTTCCCAATCTTCTTCCCCTGCTCGCCCATCTTGCTGCCCCCCTCCCCGCCCTGCTCCGCCACCGCCATGGGCGGCGGCGCGTTGGCGTCGTACGGGTTCGCCTGCCCCGGCGGAGGCGGCGGATACCCGCCGTACATGGGCTGCTGCGGCGCCCCCCCGTACGGCGCCGCGCCGGGGTACCCTCCTCCTCCTCCACCACCACCGCCGTAGCCGGCCTTCTCGTCCTGCCACGGCTGCTGCTGCTGCTGCTGGTAGTAGTTACCGTGGCCCCCCGGCGGCGGGCCCGGCGGCGGGGGCGCGGCCTCGATCTCGACGTAGCTGCGCGGGAAGATGCCCTCCTGGCCCGTGCGGAGGTTGCGCCCCAGCCACCAGTCGGCGTTCATGTACTGGTGCACGGCGACGCCGTCGCCCCGCTCGAAGGCGCAGTCGCCGGCGTCGGCGCCGGCGTACCGGTACAGGGCGCGCGCGTGCGCGATCACGGGCTTGCCCGGCGCGGGAGGGGGCGGGGTCCGGCCCGGTAGGGCGGGAGGGCCGCCGCCGCCGGTGGATTGGTTGTAGGATGGCGGGGGCGCGGTGCTGGTGCTGGTGGCGGCGGAGGAGGTGGGGCGGAGGTTGAGGTTCTCGAGAGCGTTTGTTGGTGGGGAGGCGGAGGGTGCCGGTGCCGGCGAGCGCTGGGGGGCACGAGCGGCGGTGCGGGATGCTGGGGTTGGGGCGCCAGATAGGCTCGCCTCGGTGGGGAGGAGGCGGTGGATGCTGTCGAAGGCGTCGTCGTCTATCACGCCTTTCTCGAGGAGGGACTCGAGCTCCTAGCCAAGGGTGTTAGACTTGGGGCCCCATACATCACAAGTCCGGGTCGGGGGGAGGGCATAGATTGCACTTACATTCTTGATTAGACGCAATGACCGGTTGGTCTCGATGACCCGCTGGCGGTCTTCAGACACCATCGTTGCTGCCTAGTTGGCTGTATGACGTTGACTCTCTGGGGTTGCTTGAGATGCACTATCTTTCTTGATATCCTTTCTCAAGTGTTTTATATGATCCCACTCGGTGAGTTCGGATACCGAAAGTGAGGAATGTAGAAGAGTGTCGAAGCGATGTTGGGAGACAAGGTCAACTGGTAACAAACAGGTCCGGACTTCCCGCAATATAGCATTTCGGGTACGCTAGAACTGCCCGAAACCCCGCTCTGGCTCGGCGCTGCGGGGCCATCAGGGTTCAGGGATGGGAGCACAACCCCCTTTGTAAGCACCGGCTACAGGGCCTTAAACTCATGATCTATCAATTGCATACGCGTAAAGGATCGAGTCCACATTTGAAGTTCTCGTATCGAATGGGTCGGGCATTACGGATCCGTACACGCTGGTTTGAATAGATAGTCGCTAGGCATTGTCCACCTTGATATCAGTTACTTGCTTTGCGCTTCTGGCCTCTGAATAAGGGGATCTCAGCGTGACCAAACCTCTTGATACAACCACCATTCCCTCCTACAAGCATCCATGGACAAGTCAAACCACTGTCGCCTGCAAGGCCAGTAAGTAACCAGATGCTTAAGAAGAAGTAAAGCAGCCGTGATCCAAACCACAAGAGTTAGAGGTGTCGCAGTCCTGTCCACACGCAAGAATATTCCACGCGGTCACATTTCATTTCATTTCATTGCTCATTCCATTCATTATAACCCCGTGTCAAACATCGACACAGGGTTTGTCAATTTGCCATTCCTATTCGTCTCAGTTCTACACTCGGCTGGTATCCACGACACACTCTGATTCCCAGATGCAGACAGACGGACAGACTACCTAAGTCTCAACCACCTGACCGATGACACACCCAAACTCCGCTGATCATGAATATATGAGGGAACCCTCGTCCCGGCGTGAATCGTAACCATGTAGCAAAAAAAGAAAATAATAAAAAAAGGACCACCAAAAGGCGGTCTATCGAAAGCAGGACTGTCGCCATGAATGCTCACATCTCACCGACCTCCACGTCTATATCCCCGATGCGCCGCTTCAAACAATGCAATGCCACCTCTTGCTCGGGGACACCAAGCCCTTATTTCCTGTTCGTCCGTCGGCAGTAATATCCCTCTAGTGTGTCCCTCGCCGGAGGGGATATAGCATGATATCTCGTCCGAGGCAACAGACAAGAATTCACTACACCTTCCTCGCCTCGAACAGCGCCAAGCTCAGCGCCGTGTCGTTCTCGCCCACGTTCGGCGTGGGCTCGTTCAGCACCTCCCACCTCCGCAGCTGGAAGGCGGTCAGCCTCTCGGGCCCGTTCACCGCCTGGCCCCACAGCGCCGCCGGTGTGCCCAGGAGGCCCCCGCCAGGGATCGCCCCCGCCACCCTCCCCGCGAGCCCGGGGCTCTGCTGCTGCTGCTTGTCCCTGTGGCTCAGCATCAGGTGCTCGCCGGGCGGGCGGGCGAAGCTGAATATGTAGCGCAGCCGCACGTCCGAGCTGGCGTCCTTGACGGCGCGGACGCAATGCGCGCGCGCGTCGTCGGCCAGGTTGTCGACCAGGAGCAGGGTCAGGTCGAAGACCCGGTCGGCGACAGCCCTGGCCGATGCCGGTCCGATGCCGTCACCCTGGACGAGGTCGAGTTCCTGCAGGATTCCGCACAGCACGAGGAGCGCCCTGGCGAGGACTTCGCTACCCGCCTTGCTGGTGTCGAATGTCGCTGTGTGGAGGGTAATGAACGTCAGCAGCGAAGGCAGCCAGTGGTCGATAACGGCGGCCTTGGTTGCGTCGTCGGTCGACGACAGGATCTCCCACATATCAGCGAGTTTGTCGACGATGGCTGGGACAAGCTGGGGAGGTCGCCCCATCGAACCGCCCCTGACGATTGCGTCGATGACCGAGAGCAAGTTCTCGGCCATCTGTAGACTCTGCGCGAGGCTGCGTTCCGCAGACGGCGGGTTCCTTGTCGAGGGAAGGAGATTCAGAAAGCGGCCCTGAGCCCTGTTCTTGAGATGATGTGTGAGCTCTGGACTAAGGGAGGAGAGCATTCCAGTCCAGGTAATATTCTTGGCGTCGATAGCATTGTCCATGGCCTTGGCAAAGAGCTCGAGATGAGATTGCAGCCGCTCAGTCGAGTCCGGGCTGGCCTGGTCTCCCAGTGCGAGGCTCAGAGAGAGCTTGAGCTGACAGAATGGGAGAGTGAACTCGTCGGTAAGCTCGAGCACCTGATCGAAGGTGACCTGGGTAGTTTGGTCGGCGGTGGGGATGAGTAGCTTGGTGGCCAGGCAATCAATCCAGTTCCCGATAAACGGACCGGGGCTCCTGATTGCCAGTGCCTTGGACACCCCCGCCGTATCCTTCAAGGCGAGCGACCGTAGCATGCCAACCAGACGGTCCTTGGTCGCCGGGTCGTCTAAAGGAAGCGCATTGGTGTCATTCTTGTCATGACAGAGAGAATATTCCGCCAACGCCAGTCGGGTAACGGCCAGGATGTCGCTCTGGTTCTCCCTCTGGGCCTCGTCTTGTAATATGGCGATGCGGTAGCACTCCTCGGCCGTAATGAGGCTGTCCGGCAAAGGTGGCGTCATCAAAAATTGAAGGATTTCTTGAACGTAGCGGGTGCGATAGGTCACCTGGATGGACTGCAACGCAGCAACAGACCCAGGTCCAGGGGTAGCAGCAGGGCGAGGAGGCCCATTTCCCACAGCAGGGGTAGGCGGTTCACCGTGCGTACAGGCCAGCACGAGAGGTATGCTCAGACATCCTACGCTAACGAGAAGCGGGAATATCTGCAGAATTGACGGCCGGCTGCCCATTGATCGGATGTAAGACACCCATTTTGCCATGAGCGTATCAAAAAGTTGCGCATCCAAGACTCGTAGCCGCGCCAGGAGTAGGCTATACGCACGCTGGCTGTCGGCCGACTTACCCCACGAGTTCTGGAGTCTTGCAGCAACAAGCTGGAAGAATCGGTCCATAGTATGGCGGTCGATGGTGGTGCCGCTCGCGAGATGCTTCTCGATTTCCTCCTGCAGGTCGCTGTCGTTATCTTGCAGCCTCGCTCCCATATTATCTGACACGGGAGAGCAGGCATCGACTGGGTTGCTTCGGTCGCTCTGGGCCAGGTCCTTCTGCAACTGAGCTGCCAGCTTCTCAAGCTTGGGTATCCGCGGCGCCAAGCCGGCAAGCGAAGCTAGGAGAGGTCGAGCCCCTATTCCCTGTTCCTCGGCAAGGGATTTCAGTCTTCCGTGGAATGTGTCGAACAGGTCCCTGCCGACTCCCAGAGCAGCAAAGATGGAAATATGCCGGCTTAACGTATCGGTGCAGGAAGCTAGGATATCCACGCTTGATACCCTGGAAATTGTTTTTAGAACGTCGGCAAACATGGAGAAATCCCCCGCCGACTCGAAAATAGCTCGTACGGCGTTGAAAGTGGTGGGTGAAATCTCGGGTCCCTGGTGACCATCTTTCGATTCGTGGTCCAGATTCGAAACAAGATTGTTCCTAAGCCAAGAGCCGACCTCGGCCTTGAGCGCACGGCTACTCAGACCTATTCGTTTGGATAGTTTGCTGACCGACAAGGGCTTTCGCTGCAACATCTCGTCGGGAGATTCCATGGAGATACCAAGGGTAGACTTGAGACATTTGATCGCCATTCCGGCATCTTCAGCTTCGTCCTCCACAGAGAATGATGCGCGACGTAGCATGCCAGCCCTGAGGGACCTCTGCGAATCGGTGAGAGCGTGAGTGGGGAGTTCAACCAGTAGCCTCATTCCGCAAGGGCCTTCAGGGGATACATCCTGCTCCCTGAGAATGCCGCCGCGAGCTATCAGCCATTGAATGTAGCTCGGAACGAAAAATTGGCCCGATCGCACGAGCTCGCAGATGAGGTGGTAGAGAGTAGTCCTCCGGCCAGCCTCTTCGAGGGTGTCTGAATCCAAGAAGTCTAGGACTTCTGCGGTGACATCGACACCCATCGTGCTCCAGGAAAGGAGTACTAGACTGGTAACATAGACCTTGGCAATTCCGGGGCGGTACATGGACGTGCACCACTCGAGTAGAGTCCTGACAAGAGCCGACTTATCCCTGGCAACATCCCAGCATTGGCCCGGGAGCTCATCGGACACGAATGACTGGAGGGTGCTGTCCAATATCTTGACAAGGATGTGCCGTGCTGCAGGCCGGGACCTGTTTCCTGATGCTATAAGCTGTTCATTTCGATGTGTGATCCGTTTCAGGAGGTCCAGGTGAGGGTCGTCGTCTGCTGGTAAACTGGAAAGGAGGGTATCACGATACTTGAACCATGCGGTAGGCGAAACGAAGTTTTCGGGGCTAGCCGCCATCAGGGTTGACAGTAGTGATGCTAGATTAGAAGACAAGGGGGCAAGTATGTCCTTGTCGGGGTGAGTCTGGATCTATAGAATCGGTAAGAGGCCCGTTGCGACGCGGGTTGCAGATTGCAAGTCGACTTACTACATGGAGGTGACTCAGGAGAGCTGTAACCAATCTACGGCCGCTTTTCCTCATTCGGAGGAGATCGTTCCAGTAGATCTGCATAATAAGCATCCACATCGGCAGCTTGGCCTGTGGGCTGTTCTCGAGGCCGGAGATGAGCCACTCCATATAATGGTCTCGATCCAGGAGGTGTTCGGCATAGAGGTGGGTTGCAAGTCGAATGCTGTGAGAGAGTTAGTTGGTAGTACATAACTAGGTAGCTCAGGGGAACACTCACGCATAGTTGACCTTCGACTTCCAGTTGGCATCCCCAAAGGCCGAGAAGACGCTCTCGACAAATTGCTCCACAAAGACTGTCCAGTCTCTAATCCACTTTGCTTCGCCGCCCATGACGAAGGTGCCGTTGACCCCCTTCCTCTTAAACGCTCGAATTTCGTTCGCCCCGACACACTTTGCTAGCCAGATCGCGCGATCGACGGGGACGGATTTATTCAAGCATTGATC
Organism: Phialemonium atrogriseum; assembly: GCF_030411735.1. Taxonomy (NCBI): domain Eukaryota; kingdom Fungi; phylum Ascomycota; class Sordariomycetes; order Cephalothecales; family Cephalothecaceae; genus Phialemonium; species Phialemonium atrogriseum. The sequence continues at coordinate 191,279 of NW_026848163.1, read as the reverse complement.
CAGCAAGACTTTCCCGCGAATGCCGTGGGGGATTGTCCGGCTGAGTCGACGGAGAGAAATTGCAGGGTTCGCAAGGTCCTTGAGCCACATCTCTCGCTTCGTATCGGTGAGGGTAACTCGCGGAGGCGGCTTGAAGGTGGATGGCGCGGTAATGCGACCATTATGTCGCCGTTGCCCAAGCACCCCCGTGAAGATTGTAGACAGCGCATGGAGGCCGCTCTTATGATGCTTAACTGAACCAAACAGGCCTCCCTTGGCCGACGAGGTTTCGGTCTGCGCAACGGGGGCCTTGTCGAAGAAGCCATGGCGGATGACATGCTCGGAGAACTTGTCTTCAGGGTGGGCTCCAGTCCAGGGGTAGAAATCGGCGAATCCTGTGGCCGAAGAGGAGCCGCCGCGGTTGGGCGTGGGTGCGGTAGAGCTTGCCTTCGCAGGTTGGTCGGTGGTACCATGGGTGATGTAGCGGGGAGCCGCAGACGGGGTCTCCACAGTGTATACCTTTGGCTTTGAATCTTTCTTGATAGGTGTAACGATTGGGGTCGAGGAATCCTGACGGGGGACGGGGAGTGTAAAGCGAGGCCGCCGGGGGGGCACGGGTAAAGGGTTCGAGTCTGCTTCGGCAGTTTGTGCTCTGGTGGACGCGTGCGGGCTCATATCCCCGAGGTCAGAGGCGTCGGTGGGAGGCATGACACGCGATGGCGTTATGGGCTTGGACGAGTCGAGGGTGCTAGGGGACTCGCTAATGCCCGCCTGCGCGATGGTGTCGGCGACGTCGTGGGACAGCTCCAGCTTGAGCCTCGACCCGCCCCTTCGCTGGGTGGCATACCGACCTTGGGCGACATCGGCCGCATCGGACTGGTTGAGGTCGAGAAAGGGTGCCTCTTTCCGGATGGGAGACTGGGGCAAATATTGCTGTGACAGACTGCGCTGATGCGCTGGTCTCTGCGACAAGCCCGAGCCGCTCAGCGGCCTCTGGGCTTGTCGCTGCTGGACGCCCAATGAGGCTCGCGAGGTCATCCCTGGTTGAGGGGCCGATGCGCCATTCCCGTTTGATGTGAGAACGCGAGATATCCGAGGCTGGGGGGGTTGATGAGACGAAGTATGGACGGAAAAGAAGGCGGAGAGTGGTGGTCTGAAGTTGCTTGGCACCCCGGTCGTTGCCCCAAGCAGTCGCCGCGGCAGGCGGGGATTCGGAAAGAAAACCAAGCGACACCCGACTCAGCCGCAAGGGAGTTACAAACACATGCTCGTTCCTGATGCAAGCCGGCAAGGGCCGCCGAATAATATTGCCTCAGGCGCCAAAAATGAACAAGAGATCCGGGAATTAACAGCTTCTTTAATAGGCAGGTACCTACTATATATTACCGGTAGTCTTACGCAGCGGACCAACTGGCTGCTCGCTATTTGGTACAGCACATAGACCTACCCGGATTAATATATCTCAGCTTCGGTTCGGTATGTACTACATAATCGCAGCCACAACTCCCGTCAATAGCACAGCCAGTAGTGCTTTATAACGCAACCACTAGCTGCCTTGCCCGGTCCTCCAGGCCCCGTGCTGTGGCAACCGATAATAAGGATGGAATTTGCAGGAGTAGCAGCCTCTCTCAGAGCCAGAGGTATGCCATCTCTCAGATGCTACATTCTCAGAGAAACAGAAGATTCCCCTTTTCTGATTGCCGAAGGCCGTAAGACCACGAACTGCCAAGTCAATTCAGGAGTCGAGTAGCTACAGATGTATGTACAGTAATCGGTACCTAGTGGTGAAATGAATCTACTGTATGTTTGCTCCATTTTGGCCCGTGCACGTAGCTTGGCAATGCCTGGATGTCCATCTATCCCGTCTGCCTTACGGTCGCATCGCATCTTCCGATTGACTTCACCCGAATTGAACCACTTCAACCGCGACATTATGGCATCCAAGGGCAAGGAGATCCGCCGGCCAGACCTGAGTATGTTACCATTCTAGGCTACCCAGGCTGCAGAGACCACAGGGCTGCAGTGACGCTGATAGATCTCACGCAGTCATTCCGTATCAGGAGCCCGGCGGGAAAAGCGAGAGCGTCGAATTCTCTTCGACACTGTCGTCCACGCTGCCAATGGCAGCCATCTTCATGCGCAATCGCTACATAGGATGGTATGCTGTTCCCCAATATTCCAGGCCGGCTAGGCCTGCGCAGAAACTGCAATCCGCCAGGAAACCCGCACCAGTCGCCAACTCGCTTTCGATGTCGCGCTGACACTCTCTGATCACAGGGCGGCTTTTGTCTACAGTGTTCAGAGCTGGCTAGGCGAAAGTGAAGATACCAAGAAGAACACTAGCACCCCTGGATACTTCTCTGTTGGAATGTCATGTATGGCCCGCCTCTACAGACCAACCCATTCAAGATAACAAGCTCACAACTCTCTCAGTAATGGCTCTCCTGGTCACATATCTCCCGCTGTTCCTCCCGCCCCCGCCGGGCTCGCAAGCCGGTACCGCGACCGGCGCGGCTCCCCCTGTCCCTCCTTCCTGATCGTCCGTCGACATTACCGATATCTAGCAAGGACGAAGTTGCCAAGCCTACAAAGAGACGGTTTGGGACGCCAGCTGGACGGTATCGAAGCCTGCTATCCGAGGAGGACATATTCGGAAGGTTGGCCTGCGTCAATGGATAGTGTACAGTATACCCCATAATTCAGTAATAGGCGAATGTACGCGTCGTTGGTATTGTACATGCATCCTTCGGCTTTACTCTGGCTAGGTTTGGGGCCCAGATTCGTCACGTGTATCTTTGCAAGAGCAATTCAATAAGGGTTGATCAATGTCTAGATGCCAGTTCCTAGGAGGACTTCCGTCTCCTTAACCAGTCCAGTTTGATGGCAATGCTACGTTGTCACAATATCATAGGCATCCCACCAAGACTTGGGTCGCCATTCTAGGCAAACACTAGATACTTGTCAACTATCTAGTTGTTTTGGCTCTTTTGGCCTGAGCCAAGATGCTATTAGAGTGTGTGAAGTTGCATTTCTTGACTGGTTCGGTGGCTTATATATCTGCCTGCCGATCACCATAGCAAGCTATACCAATGCATTGTTTAAGAATCATCTGTTCCAACTTTCAGTTGAGCTTTTCCTTTTAGCTTTATCTCGGTCTTCTTGTTCCTGTTACCGCCCTCGTGGTATGTAGGCAAATACAGGATCTGGGTGACACGTGCCTTATCACCCGACATGATTACCCCCCGGTACTCGCTTATGTAATATTCTGGCTTTGAGAGGTGTCAAACTGAACCCCTGGACCCACCTCAACATAACCTCAGCATTTTTGTTCCGGGAACGACAAGTTGATATTACTATTTTGGATTCACTGTTGCAATTCAAGAGATGGAAGCAATCAGCTTGAACTCATAACTCAATTTCGCGTTTTCGGACGCGCCAGATGGCCAACGTAGTCGAGAATCGCGGCCCAGTTCTCAGGTTCAATTACTGAAACAGTTCGCTTGACCCCTGTCATAGGCCCATACGGGTTTCGTCGCAGACTGGCCCTGCCCATGCCCCCATTCCCAGGTTTCCCGCCCCCTCCTCTCCTACTTTCTTTGCTTTCTTCTCTTCTCCTTCGAATTCCGACTGCGAGTGTGGTCGTCGATCTTCCCGTTACGTTGTCATTCATTTTTCCGCGTCGCCATTTGCTCTTCTGACAGCTGGTCTGGAATTTCCTATTATTGCTTTCCCATCACCTCGCCCTCTCTCTTCCAGACTGTGCCAGCACGGGCGCCCTTCCGACCACGAGCTCATCCCGGCCCTGAACAAAAAGCAACGAACAAAGGAAAAAAATGAAGCCCGCAACACTCGCCGCCGCGGCCCTCTCGCTGTGCGTCTCGCTCGTCAGTGCCGGCGTCGTCACCATCCCCATCAGAGCCGATCAGGTCGTGGAAAAGTCCGCCGACGATTGTTTCTTCGGCGTCGTCACGCCCATGGGATGCGGGTACGTTTGGTTTCCTCCTCCCTGGCCCCAATCTTTGACCCTCCAGGGATTCACATGTGCACTTGATGGATCGTTGTGCCCTAACTGCGTGTGACCTTGTAGGCCGCTGCGCACTTGAACGATCCTGTCCCGCGAACACGGATTCGTCGCTACGGACTAGCCTAGGGGTGTTGCAGCCGACCAGCAGGAGCCTCTGTTTCATAATGTGTAAACGAGAGATGTGTCTGGCACACCGATACGGACGGAGGGAGCGGAGGAGGAGGACTAAGTGGGATGCTGTCAGGCGAGGACAAGGAAGAGGAAGAGGAAGAGGGGAAGACCGGAGGTTGGATGATGGCATGAGAGAACGATGAAAGTGAAGCATGGAGGAGAGCATGTTCCTTGGGCCTTCTCTGGATCGCACATATTTCTCATATTTCACCCTATATAACTTCAACCGTTTACAAATTCAAGAATGGACAACAACAATACCAACACTCACAACCAGGCCTCTATGGCGAGGACGGCGCCTCAGATATCAGAGAGGTGACGGTTTCCAGTAACTACAAGGTGCTCGGTCGAGTTGATGTGCTTGCCCCGTTCCCTTCATAGGTCCAATGAACAGTCACACATCTCCCTCGGTGCTTCTTAAGGAAAATGCTTCAAAGCCACGATAGCAACAGTGGAGCACGGTCAGAGATGGTACGGTCACAATTCCAGAGCTATGCTATGATATTACTAGAACCACAGAACAAAATCAACTCAGCAAATCAGTTGATTTGCGTGGGCTTTCAGTCCAGAGCCATTGCCAGAGGGCGTATCCATCCTGACCGGGCTGCGATAGAACTTCCCATTGCTCGTCGACATCCCCTCAAAGCCCGCAGGAGCGCATTCGAAGCCCCCAGTTCGAAGATGCTGCCGGAACCTCCAAGTAGAACGCGGCCGCCGTTCCAGGGGTTGTCGTACTTGATGCCGTCGGACAAGCCACCCCGTCCGACCCGGAGCCCCGCCCTGTCTCGCGAGCGGAAACATGGACTGGGTGTGGCCGAAGACCTGCATCATTCCAAGCTGGTCGTGGCGTTGAGGGAAACCCTTCCTTCCGGCCTAGCCAAGAGGGAAAACCATTTACAACTTCGCAGTCGCTTTAGTTAGGCCAACAAGCCAAGCCGACAGACTCGGACCAGTGATGGGCCCCCTTGATCAATTGTCCGACAATCCCGGGAACCTGATCCTGGTATCAAGCCTAGCACCAAGGCACCGCAGACCTGATATCCTTGGGAAACTCAAGCCAAAGCCCGCCGCCTCCGCCGGTTGAATTTGCCTCGGTCCGGCGCCTCGGAACCAACCTGGCGTGTACCTGACCGGCGTATCTCGGTGCGTATGATATCGTGACGTATCCGCCGGAAGACTCTCCATCCGTGTCAGGCATGTGAGGTGTCAAGATGTGAGGCCACGTCACCCGCGCCGTTAGCTTCAACCTACATATGCCTACACCGGAGTCCGGATACAGCACTGCCTTCTCCCTCTGTGTTCATTTTCCTTACATTGGTACCCGTAACCCGCAGTTAAACTGCGTTCTCGAGGCTTGGTTGAAGGAGAATATCTAGTGGCGAGGAGAGCCATATGTCGGCATGCTGACGTACACATCCCAAACGCGGCCGCGAAGCCCGGTCCTGTGGCACCGAACAGCGGGTAGTGACGCGGCCCAAACTCGTCATCACTGCACCAACCGCCACCGGCGAGGGCGGAGATGTGGCAAAATGGTCAATAGCCACATTGGGTCGGGGCTCGTGACAGAAAGGAAGGTGGTAGAGAGAGAAGTCGGGTGGCATGGCTGGGTACGACAGGTTTAGTAGGTAGATTGGCGAAGAGTTGCTCGGAATGCTCGAGTGGAAGCCGACGTGGGGAAGTCACCCCACAGCATGTGGGTTGTAATTCAGAAACTGGAAGCATCGCGAAAAGGGGCAGTTAGAAGTGTAGGTGATATGAGGCACAACAATGAACAACATGGATAAAATAAATAAATAAAATCATTGCATATTTCATGCCATGCATCTATGTACCTCTACAGAGCGAAAGTATGTCTCGAGGCCGGATATCTTCTGCAAAACGCCATGTCCAAACCCAATGGTTGTATACACTAGTACTGCGGCTGGCTTGTCGTCAAATTCCACAAGGCACCACGACCTCTAACCAGGCTCATTAAAGTTCTTCTCTAGGCATCCCATAAACGACTGGTTGGGACACATGCTCGGCAGGTACCTCCACGCCGAGCGGTGAATCCTACATATGAGTGAATCTAGGTCTCGAGGACCGCACACCTCTCACAGGAAGCTCATCATCGCACCAACCGAGAGGCCAACAACCAACGCCGCGGAGCTGTATGTGGTCCGGCCGGCAGCGTTGCGCGAGTTTTTGGCATTGCATTCTCCAGTAAAGTTGCCGGCGCTGAGACCGCCAGCCGGGATGGCCTTCTCGTTCTCACCGCAGTTGACATACTCTGCTAGGCCGATGACCTTCTCGGACTGGTCAAAGACGACGAAGGCGCTGCGCATGAAGGTGTCGCCGAGGAGGGCGGTGATGCCGGTGCTGGAATCGACGGGCACGGCGCCGAGGATGCAGGTGTTCGCGTCGTACTGCCAGATAAACTCATTGAAAGGGACCCTGATGGTGGCTTGCCCAAAGGCGAAGTCGAAGCTGCCACGCTGGCTGAGCTGCTTACACGGGACCACGTAGAGGCCACTCCGCGAATCAAACTGGCCTTCGGTGTCGCGGGCCATGGCGCTAACAACGGAGCTGGGCAGATAACTGAGCGAAGAACCAGAATCAATGACGACGGCCATATGCGAGTTCGCATATACCTTCGACGTGCCAGGCTTGCTGAGAGCAATGCTGGTCATCTCGATCCAGTAGCGGAACAGGGACTCGCCGTCTTGCGGGCCAAGGATCTTGTTGGTGATCAGCGGGCCCGTGAACTTCTTGGTGTCAACACCGCCGAAGATTAGGGTGCCGCCATTGTCCTCGTCGACACTGCCCAGTGCGATGCCGAATGCCTTAGTCTGCGTGACGTTTTGCAGGAAAAGGTCGTCGATCAGATTGTTGTAAGGCAAATTGAACCCCTTGCCAAATCCTAGACCTAGGATGCCCTCGTTCAGCTCGGAACTGTCGGTAGCAACACCAAACTGCGCATCCGTGACGTTGACGGTACTCCCGGGGAGCGCAATGTTGTCCTTCACGTACTCGAGCTCCACGAAGCCCTTCCCGTACTGGATCTCGGTCGTATCGGTCGTCACTTGGGCCGTTTTCGACTTGGCAGGGTTGTATTCGTCATTGGCGAGGCACTCGCTTTGTTGACTGAAGGTCAGATCGTCACTTGAGCAGTTCGGGTTGACCCAGAGTTCGTCCGAGCCAGTATCGATAGCGACTTTGACAGATTGTCCGGGAGTTCCGATGCTCACTGTGAGGGCCTTGGTTAGCATCGGTTCGAAGTCATCAAGTGGGGGTAATATTGCGCACATTCGATAAGGTAACTGATGGAGGTGACGTTATATAACGGAACGTCAAAGTCTCTCTTCGTGAGGGGACGATGCCGCGCCGCGCGAGTGATGGGATAAGTTACCCAGCTCCCGTGCACATCTTGGCTGGGGGCTCGAGGCAAGACTGAAGCGGTACAGCAGGCGGCAACCACGGCCAGGGGAAGGAGAAATTTGGAAGCCATCGAGCGACTTCACAGGATGCGGCGAGCACAACGGAGTGAGAGGGGAGGGGAGGGGAGAGGATAAAGGGGGGACGAGGTGGTGGAGCGAGCAAGGAAGACCCGGGATCGACTGACGACAGCCAAGGTAGGGTGGGAGTTATAAGGTTGAGTAGAGGAGTGATGAGACACTAGAGAATAATCCGCAAAGATGAACAAAACGAGTGATTCGTCGGGTGTGGAGAAGGCATTGAGCGCGTATGTAACAGAAATTAACCCCGATAGAGCGAGCGGCTAAGGTAATTGAGTCAGAGAATAAGTATAGAAGCTCGCCAAGAGTACTGCGTAAGATCCAGGCCGACGGCGTCGTTTGGTCAGCGGTGCCAAGAGAGGCTCAGGATGGTGGCGTCTTAGGAGGCGCAGCCGCGTTTCCAGTGTACGTTGTATGCATGGGTAGGTACCTGGGTACCTATTGTACGTACAAAATACAACTCACCGCTACGATCATCGTGACATGTGTAGATAACGTTCGGGGTATTCCGTTCATTACTTTGTACTTGCAGAAACCTGAAGTGTGCCTCATTCCCATGAACACAGACATGGGAGGAAATCTCAGCCTACGCAACCCAGAACCAGCGCCGTCTAGTTTCTTTGCAGGTATCATATTCGCAGCAGATTCAAGATGGATTGAGTTACGGATCCGTACAGGCAGCGCTGGTTGCGCACAACCTATGAAATTGGGGCGGATCTCTATTAGCCTCACTACGCAGCTAACCATGGCGGGAAAGGCGCTGTCGATCCCAGGCTACCAACCAGAAGTCTCAGCCCACCCCCATTCTAGAGGCGCACGCGCCTTCCATCAAGGAAGAGGCTGACCGAGGAAGAAATACCAGCAACCGCGCATCAGCTAACAGAGAGGGAATCAAAAGCATCATAATCGCCACAACTGGGCGTTACAACGTATCCCTGACGCTCCGTCCGCTGCCATACACTCCTGCGTAATGAGTAGGCTGCAGAGAGAAGCAACGGCCAGTACAATCACCCAGAGCCTGAAACTAGCTTGCTTGGCACGGTCCTATTACTGCCAAGACGTCACTAGCCCACGCGCCCCTTTCCGTCCGCCCAGAGCTGACTGACCAGCCAGCTTCTTTGTTTTGTCACCGTCTCGCCGGTCCGTCCGACCTCATCCGACTGAAGAACATGGAACAGTCACGATAGAGAGTCAATCGCCTGACAGTTAGGCATCTGGAAAAAATCGCTCGCCGATTTGATGAGGCCCCTATTGTCGTGCGGCTGAAATCCCCCCCCACTGTTCGGCTCTTGGCACATCCTTGGCACTTGAAATCGTAGAAAGAGGAAGGCGTTCAGCAGGGCGCGTTGGCAGTGCAGTTCCTTGGCAAGCCAAAGACGAGCGGATTCAACGTTAGCCCATGCCACAGACGGGAGCATGCCAAAGACGAGCGGATCAACGTCAGCCATGCCCACAGAGCAGGGCTGTTGCGTTCAAGCGACAATCAGCAACTTGTCTCGCCGGGCGATACGGCGCGATACGGCGCTTGGAGGGGGCCGGACCGGATTCTGTCCTCCCTAGCTTATTTTCTTGCTGGAGACAGATTTCTAAGTCTGACTGACTCACCTTGTTTAGGCAGCCATGATTATATTCGCAATGTTGTTGGGGGGGGGGGGGGGGGGGGGGGGGTTAGGAAAAACCCCGGAAGTTTAAAAAAAACAACAAAAACAGAAAAAAAACCAAAATCAGCCCGAAGACAAACAAACCCGGGGGGCC